>NC_039358.1:226345237-226645237 GCF_003573695.1 Papaver somniferum
CGATAATTTTTGACGAAGTCTAGAATCCACACATTCATTTGCTATCAAAATTCCATCAAGAATTTGTCTTCCTTTAATAAAACTAGATTGAGTTGTTGAGATTAGAGTAGGAAGGTATACCTTTAAACGCTCACTTTTGAAATGATTTTGTACACATTGCCAATAAGACTAATAGGCCGAAAATCTTTTACTTCTTCTACACCCGTCTTCTTAGGGATAAGCGCAATAAAATTATTTTTCAATGACGAATGAAGAATATTTTGGTCGTGAAATTCTTCGAAAACCTTCATCAAATCTTCTTTTCGAAAATCCAAACAAACAAGAAAGAACTTCATAGGAAATCCATCCGGACCCGGAGCACGAACAATTCATAAATCTTTAATTGCATTCTTAATTTCTTCTTCACAAAAAGTCTCTCCAACCATATGCTTGCATTCTCATCAATACTCTTTAGACACATATTTTTGATTCTTGGACACTTGTTTGAAATTTCTTTAAATGCTAACTCAAAATGATTTGCGATACCCAACTTGATTTCTTTTTTGTTTTCGGTCTATCGACCATTGATATGAAGGTTATTGATGTTGTTAAAAGCTCTATGACCCCTAACTACTCGAAGAAAATGTTTGGTGTTTCTATCTCCATCTCGAAAGTATCTAATTCTTGACTTTGCCGCATCATTATGCTTTGACGACGATGAGCCACATCAAACTCCATTTTAGCCGTCAAAAGCATGTCTTCTTCACCTTCGGTAAGACCCCTTTCATCATCTAGTTCATCTAACTCTCTCATCTTGGTAAGTGCCAAGTCAATTGCCCTATCAATGTTCCTAAAGACGTCTCGATTCCACACCTTCAATTTCTCCTTCAAAGCATGTAACTTCTTTGAAAAAAATTCACCCGCCGTGCCTACAATTCCCAACCAATATTGTGAATTCTTTTCTTATTGTCATGATCCATAAGAAATTTCTCACAATTCTATCAATTTTCTTAGTTATGGATCAAGGAGCAAGAAAAATAGAGAGATAATAAATGGGTAGACTAGCTAAAACACTTTTGATGAGAGTTAACTTACCTCCTGTTTCTATTGGTTTTCCATTCCAAGAAGTAACTCTTTTCCCACAAATTTCAAGTGTTTTTCCCCATTTTTGATTGCCTCCTACCTTGTTTCCCTAAGGTAAGCCAAGATATATGCTAGGAAAACTCGCATATTTGCATCCTAGCATGTTAGCATAATTTTCAACATCCTCCTCGACCGCGACTCCAAATAAGCTACTTTGAAAGAAATTTATCTTCAAACCAGAAGTTAACTCGAAACAAAGAAGAAGGTAGCGAAGGTTATCAACTTGTTCTCTCTTAGCATCAAGAAAAATGATAGTGTCATCGGCAAATTTCAAGTGATTTATTTTTGTTCCCCCCTCCTTGACGGAAAAACCCGAGATTTGATCATGTTCTTGTGATTTACTCAACATACAACTTAAGACTACACAAACAATATTAAAAAGAAAAGGAGAAAGAGGGTCTCCTTGACGAAGTCCCTTTTCACTACCGAATAACCGAAAGACGATCCATTAACAAGAACCGAGAACTTCGAGAATGTTAAACAATTTCTAATCCAAGCCCTCCAAACACCACCAAACCCCATTTTGCACAAAAATTCATTTAAAAAATTCCAATTCACTTTATCAAACGCCTTTTCAAAATCAAGCTTGCAAACCAACCCCGATAATTTTTGACGAAGTCTAGAATCCACACATTCATTTGCTATAAAAATTCCATCAAGAATTTGTCTTCCTTTAATAAAACTAGATTGAGTTGTTGAGATTAGAGTAGGAAGGTATACCTTTAAACGCTACACCAAAACTTTTGAAATGATTTTGTACACATTCCCAATAAGACTAATAGACCGAAAATCTTTTACTTCTTCTACACCCGTCTTCTTAGGGATAAGCGCAAAAAAATTATTTTTCAATGACGAATGAAGAATATTTTGGTCGTGAAATTCTTCGAAAACCTTCATCAAATCTTCTTTTAGAAAATCCCAACAAACAAAAAAGAACTTCATAGGAAATCCATCCGGACCCGGAGCACGATCAATTCATAAATCTTTAATTTCATTCTTAATTTCTTCTTCACAAAAAGATCTCTCCAACCATATGCTTGCATTCTCATCAATACTCTTTAAACACATATTTTTGATTCTTGGACGCTTGTTTGAAATTTCTTTAAATGCTAACTGAAAATGATTTGCGATACCAAACTTGATTTCTTCTTTGTTTCCGGTCTATCGACCATTTATATGAAAATTATTGATGTTGTTAAAACCTCTATGACCCCTCACTACTCGATTAAAATGTTTGGTGTTTCTATCTCCATCTTGAACTCCATTTTAGCCGCATCATTATGCTTTGACGACGATGAGCCACATCAAACTCCATTTTAGCCGTCACAAGCATGTCTTCTTCACCTTCGGTAAGACCCCTTTCATCATCTAGTTCATCTAACTCTCTCATCTTGGTAAGTGCCAAGTCTTTGTTTCCGGTCTATCGACCATTGATACGAAGGTTATTAATGTTGTTAAAAGCTTTATGACCCCTCACTACTCGATGAAAATGTTTTGTTTTTCTATCTCCATCTCGAAAGTATCTAATTCTTGAATTTTTCCGCATCATTATGCTTTGACGACGATGAGCCACATCAAAATCCATTTTAGCCGTCACAAGCATGTATTCTTCACCTTCGGTAAGACCCCTTTCATCATCTAGTTCATCTAACTCTCTCATCTTGGTAAGTGCCAAGTCAATTGCCCTATCGATGTTCCCAAAGACGTCTCGATTCCACACCTTCAATTTCTCCTTCAAAGCATGTAACTTCTTTGAAAAACATTCACCCGCCGTGCCTACAAAAGAAAAATATTCCCACCATTCTTTCATTAAAGAAATTATGTTAGTTCCTTCTAGCTAAGCTAATTGAAATCGAAAAGGGCAAGCACCCCAATCCGAATCCTTTGAGCATAACTCAATGGGAAAATGATCCGAAAAAGGTCTTGCAAGTCGCTTGAAGTTGATATTTGGAAAATGATCTTCCCAATCCGACGAGAAAAGAAAACGGTCAATTTTGCTCTTCTTATTAGGTGGCCTACTCCAAGTATACTTCGCACCGGAAAGAGGTAAGTAGACAAGATCCAACTCATTACATAGGTCATCAAAGAATTTCATTGAATTCGAAGCTCTACGACAACCCCTCCTCTCCACCATGTATCTTATATCGTTGAAGTCTCCACCGAAACACAAAGGCATTCCATTCCAATAACCATGCAAGGTAGCTAGCTCCATAAGAATTTTTTTTTTTCGTTCACATTGCAAGGACCATAAACACCAATTAAGACCCAACGGAAGTTATCCTACAAATTCGACAAGGGATACTTATAGTAAAAGTTCCTTCAAGAAAGTCATCAACCTCAATCAAATCTGAATTCCATATCAACAAAATTTCGCCCGATCTTCCATCAGAATTTAAAGCAATCCACTTGCACGGAGTCGCACCCCAACATTGACGCACAATCTTATCGTTACAAGCACTAAGCTTGGTCTCTTGAATCATAAGAATTGTAGGCTTCCACCGTTGCACAAGAGTTTTTTAACTTCGATCATTTATTAGGCTCGTTAAAACCATTAACATTCCAAGAAATTATGTTAAACATTTAAATTTATTGCAACCCCGTACAAACCAAACCTTAAAACAGGAGCAATCAAGATCCTTCCTTTTCTCCCGCCGAGAGCTCATCTTTAAAAGCATTAGCATGATCTAAGATTGTGTTTGTAACAAAATCTTTTTCTTGTTCGGTGAATACAATACCCGGAGGGTGACCGGAGTTTTTAAGTTTGCCATAAAGGGTATTAAATTTATCCGACATACCTTTAGCCACCTTTGAATAATCACCGGATGCATTAATATTACTTCTCGCACTACCACTTGTACGTGATGACGCATCATCAGTATCTTCATTTGAAGAGTTAATTTGCTTGCCAAACTCACTTCTTGACACGGAGTTTGCAGCCTCCAAAAAAACTTCATTGTCAGAAACATTTTGGCTGTTATTGTTACTTTTCTTCGTAGAGTGCACAATTTCATGAGCAACAATGATGTTGTTCGAGATTTGTCCAGAAGACAAAAAGGCATATTAAATAGGTGAAATAGGTGAAATGAACTTTTCTAACATTTCCATGAATCTGTTAGCCAAAAGTTTAGTATTACATAAACTTATCAGTCTACACTCAATCGGAGACTTGTGTGTTTCGGTTTTAGGAATTAGGAATAGGAAAATTTTGTTTCCTTATCCAAGATTTATTTTGGAAAGAAAATTTTAAACACAAAATTGGTTAAAAAGACCAAAATCAGCAATTCCTTGGTGAAAAGGACATTTACATTTTGATACTTTTTAAATGGACAAAACTGTAAAAATAGCCAGGATGTAAACAGTTTCATCCTACACATTTTCAAATACTTTTTTTTATTTTTAATTTACATCAGGATGCATCCAGTTTCATCCTTGCTATTTTTTAAGTTTAAGTCAGGATGAATCCAGTTTCATCTTTGCTATTTTTTTGGTGTCCATTTCACCCATACTAATTTTTACTGTCCATTTGAACCATGTTTTAAAAATATTTGGACAAATGATCCATTTTTCGAATATTAAACTACTGCCGCCACTTGATCAACACAGTGTAGTTAAACTCATTTTGCTCAAAGCCCCTGGCCACCATCGACTCAAACAGTTTAATGTTTATCTTGTCCACCAATTGAAATAGCTCCAAGCATCTTCCGCGATCCTATCTTTACAATGTGAACTATTAAGATAGTAAAAGTTATCACATTGGGTGAAATCCCTCAATCTTTCATTTCATCAAAATGTCTTCTTGCTTCACCATGTAGGCAGTGTCCATGAATCATACAATACAATAATATGTCTTTGCATTTCCTCTAGTAACTATCTCGTCAAAGAGTATCTTTGCCTCATTCAACCGGCCTGAATTTCGATGTCCACTTATGAATAAAAGAAGTATAAACAACTACATCCGGTACAACATTCAAATCTCTATATATCTCATTGAACAGAACCTGAGCTCCATCAATTAATTAAACCTCCTCTTGGGAGTGTATTTATGATCGCCGTTGGGGGCTCAAACATGGCCGAGAGGTAAATGGTCGCCTGTAAGGGCAAACCCTCATAGTTGACTATTCGACCATCCAAAAATGTGCAAATATAGGATTTGTGCACTCCATTAACTTTTGTTTTTACCAAGAGCAATCTTAGCTTTTATAAATACAAAGATAAGGATTTACAACGGCAGAGAAGTACGAATATGCGGTTTTAGCTATCGGACAGTGATGATAGAGTTTGTGAACCATTTTGGACCAGAACACTAGCCTCTATATGAAACATGCCATAATTAACAAGGGTTCATACACACACAAAGAAAAAAAGAAAAAGAAAAAAGTAAACTAGAGATCATTTAACTCACTTAGGGAGAGAGAGTGTTTAATAACAAAAAAATTAACGGAGTCACATAGTGAAAGATGCCATCATGATCAACGAGTAGACGCATCTGAATATCATGTTGACCATGTAGGCAGTGGCCATGAATGATACAACTATATGTGGTTACATTTCCTTTACTAATTAACCATCTCGTCCAGGAGTCTCTTTGCCGCATTCAAGCAGCCTGAATTGCAAAATATAAGTGTAAAAAACTACATCCGAATCATACAACATTCAAATATCTATGTATTTCATTGACGAGAACCAGAGCTTCATCAATTAACAGAACAGCGCAACCTACTCTGACCTTGGAACTAGGTTTACAGTTTACTTGAGTTTTGGGTTCGAAAAAAGTCAAAACTAGGAACCGACTATTAATTCTGGTCAAATTTCCGTATTTGTGTTTCCGTATTCTCTCCAAAATATCAAAATTTGGAATTACGCTATGTACCGCCTGGAAACATTACCCAGATAGACTCGAACACTGTTTCCTAGTAGCTCTATAAGTTTTTTTTTCCCTTATATATAAATGGGCGCATGCATATAGCTCTTGTATCCCAGTTTTCATTGTTTCTTGATCCGCTTCTTGAAATAAAGAGTTTCATCAGTTTTTTCCTTTTCTTTCATGTTTCATCAGATAAGTAAATTCATTGAAGCCGTTTCAGGTAAAGAGAAGAAGAAAAATTGAAGTTCGTATTAAGTTTTTCTTCGACGATTTGGTATAAGCATGGAGTATTGTAGTTATACTCTGACTGATAAAGTTGGCGAAGGAACCTTCGGATACGTATGGAAAGCTATAGATAATCTAAGTGCTGATGGTTCTGAAATTGTAGCAATAAAGGAGATGAAGAAATTATATTCGTCCTTGGAAGAATGCCTTGAACTTCCAGAAGTCAAGGCATTGGTTAAACTCTATGGGGATCCGAATATCGTCGGACTCAGAAAACTCATCTTTGACAATCAGGTGTTATATTTGGTCTTTGATTACGAAGAATCTACTCTGTATCGCCTTATGCATGATAAGATCAATCTTTGTACGGATGCTGAGTTACTAAACGGGTTATTGGAGAACAGGATAGGCCTTTTTTCGGAGTCTCAGATACGACGCTGGTCTCGTCAAATCTTGCTAGCTCTTGCACAGATGCATCGTCCTGGTGGATATATGCATCGAGATCTAAAACCAGATAACTTGCTGGTCGCTAGAGATGGAGATTCAATAAAGATCGCGGATTTTGGTCAAGCTAGGGAAATTGATTCTAAATCACCGTGTTCAGATTATGTTACTACACGGATGTACCGCGCACCTGAAGTGCTGTTAAACTCGGTTTCGTATACCTCTGCTGTTGATATGTGGGCAGTTGGGGCTATAATGGCCGAACTGTATTCGTTTCGTCCTCTTTTTCCTGGTAAGAATCGAGCAGATCAGCTGTATAAGATTTGCAGTGTAATCAGAAGTCCAACTTATGAGTCGTGGGCAGAAGGAATACAACTTGCCAATTGGTGTGGTTACAAGTTTCCTCAAGTACATCCATATGGTATTTCTACAATGATACCATCTGCTAGTCATGAGGCTATAGATCTGATTAAATCCCTTTGTTCTTGGGATCCAAAAAACAGACCAACAGCTATGGAGGATCTGAAGCATCCTTACTTTGCGCCCGATATGCGTGAATTGCCAGAAGCGACAACAAATGCAAAATTGGAGCAGAGAATATATCCTAGTCAGACTTGCTTTGGTGAAAAACTTCTTGTCCCTTTCTCCCCTGTTAGAGATATTACAATTGAAGATATGTTAAAGAGGGTTTGGGCAGAGGATACAAGTGCAAAGTTCGCGCAGAGAATATATCCTAATCAGACTTGCTTTGGTGTAGAACTTTTTGGCCCTTTCTCCCCTGTAGGAAACATGACAAGCCAAGATCTGTTTGAGAGTGTTTGGGGTTGCAGTTTAGATGCCTCTTTCAGAGAGATAACTCATCAGGAGAAGCAGACAGCAGCAGCAGCAGCGCATGCTTTCTAAAGTTGGGGATCGGCAAAGATGATGCAACAAAAGTTTATGAAGATTCTTTGATTTGTTTAATAATTAACTTCCCCTTATTTTCTTCGGAAAGTGGGTCATTTGTCCAAATATATTTAAAACATGGTTTAAATGGACGAGTAAAAATTTGTATGGGTGAAATGGACACCAAAAAAATAGTAAGGATGAATCCAGTTTCATCCTGACTTAAACTTAAAAAATAGCAAGGATGAAACTGGATGCGTCCTAATGTAAATTAAAAATAAGAAAAAGTATTTGAAAATGGATAGGATGAAACTGTTTATATCCTGACTATTTTTAAATTTTTGTCCATTTAAACAATATTAAAATCTAAATGTCCTTTTCACCCAAGAATTGTTGATTTTGGTCTTTTTAACCAATTTTGTGTATATTTTTGTCTTCGTTTTTCTTTTAAAGCTTTCATGCATGGCTTATGTTCATGCTTTTTTAACTTAGAGTGAGCAAGAATTTGAAAAAAAGTGTACGAAACTTAATGCTGATATTTTGATACTCTTTCTTCGACTCTCGATTGTGCTTTTAAGTAAAACTAAAAGATACTGAAATAAAATAAAATAATAACAATAAAAAAAACTAAGTTTCTAACAAGAAAGATTGTTCCCTGGTTCCACACTAAGTTGAGTACAATAGGTATGAGTCGTATGACCCTAGATTGAACCACTTCCGAGTTTCCACCATTGCACTCCATACAGTGATTGCACGGATAGTTGGACTAAACCCTTGGTTAGAAGCGATAAGCGGGTGAGTATTATGGGTGAGTATTATTCATACAAAACCAAATTGTTGTCTTAACTGAGATTACAAGCATCATTAATTACTGTGTCTGGATCATTTATACCATCATGATATTAGTTACTGTTTCCATGACCATAGTATCCCTTGCCAGAAGCTCGTGGAAATTGTTTCTTTCCCTAGTCACAGTGGTCATGATTTCATTTATTTGAGAGAAAAAGTGAGTGTTCCGGCAATGTGTAAGGCCCAGTGCTAAGCTTCAATATGAACGATGGAGTCATGGGAGTTGGGATTTCCAACAGCATTTTAAATTTGAGTGGTCGTTTATGTAGTTGATTCGCTAATTGATTGAAAGAAAAGGAAGATAGAATTTTATCCTGGAAAACGAAAAGTAAAAACTCAGTTTCTAACACAAAAAAAAAAAATTGTTCCCTGATTCCGCACTAAGTTGAGTACAGTAGATATGACCTGAAAATTGAAAATATAAAGAATTCTGACAAAAGAGGGCCTGGAAACATAAAGGAGGTAACAACTAGAGATTCTCCTTAGCCCAACGTTTAATATTTTCACTCTGAAGATGGCTCCTTTTTGATTTTGACGCAACAACACATGAATATATCTTCTCAAGTGAACAAATAAAACCTCGATACCTACAAAATACATACAATCTTTATTATTATTAGGCATGATTTTCAGCTCGTCATTTCCCATTGATGTGCCTCTTCTTAACTTTTGCCATTTATTTCCAACAAAAAGAAGGAGGAAAACCAACTCATGCAAAATAAATAAATGAATTCAGTTCTGATAACTTCACATTGATCTGCATATAACCCAAATAAAGCTTTCACCTAATATGATCAGCCAAACCGCGGTCATTAAAAAAATAGATGCAACATCAAATTAGCAGCTCGTCAAAGAAAATGCATATTTGTTTAGAAGAATATGTTGGAAAGTGGGTACTCAGAGGATGAAATTCAGAGAACAGAAAAGAATGTTGTGTCACTAAGCTTCAAAGCCTTTTGATTCTTTTTAGAAAATATTTCGACCATTCCCAAATAATTGGCGAGTGCAATTAGTCAATGAATAATGCTTTTAGGATATGATGAAGCCCTAACAACGTTGTTGGATTCAAGAGTTGTACTCCCTTGATCCAATCAAAAACACACGGTATTTAGAGTCTGATGATGCTTATATAGAGAACATAGATTTTTGATGTGTTGAAATGGGAGAAGGCCTTCGCTATTTAAAGAGGAATTCATGTCTTTCGGAGATGTCTTTCTATCTTCAATAGACGCTTTCAACAGGTATCCATTAATGGTATCTCTTGAAACAAACCCTATGGGAAGCTACACATCGATAAAACGTTTTGGTAACCGATACAGGTCGAATACATCCGGGAGTTACCACCCCCTACCCCCGGATAGCGGCAAACATTTATGAAAATATTCAACAGAATAGAGCATTTCGAATGTAGATACGACCTATTAGTTTTTAACATCGACAAGATCTACAAGCAAGAAACTGCAAATGTTATTGACAGATCTATAGAGGTTATTGTTCTATATAAAGAAACAACAAGAGTAAAAATAACAAATACCCCTAACCTAGAAGTTGTAAAACAAAGAAAGTAAATAAAGATAAAGACGAGTTACAAATAGCACATTTTTTACACGGAATAAATAAGAAAACAGACTTATACTGCTAACACTCCCCCTCAATCTGATGGAGGGTGAAAACAATGCATCATTTGACAAGACAAGTTGTAAAAGGTAGTAGAAGCAAGTCCTTCGGTGGAGAGGTCAGCTAGCTGTCGAGAAGAAGGTATGACTGAACTACAACAATTCCATCATCTATCAAATCCGAAAAAAAAGTGATAATCAACTTCAATGTCTTTTTTCATAGTTTGAGAGTATCTTTTCCTAGACATAAACGCTCACCGTACACCATCTTCCCTAACTTCATACATACTAGCCACCACGACTTCCTTGGTCCTTGAAGCTTCATAATCCAAAGGAAACATATCACATAACCATCCTGCACCAAGCCAAGAGTCATCCCAAAATCTAGTTTTCTTACCCGCTCCAATCTTGAATCTAATACTTTTATTGAAATCTTCAAGATATGATCTTCCTCCATAAAGCATCTTTCTCCACGCCAAAGCGCCACCACCATTTTTTTAGCAAAGCCGAGTTCACTTGCTTAGCTCTTCTTATACCACCACCTTTTTCTTTTGGTTTTGAAGACAATTCCCAACCAATATTGTGAATTCTTTTCTTATTGTCATAATCCATAAGAAATTTCTCACAATTCTATCAATTTTCTTAGTTATGGATCAAGGAGCAAGAAAAATAGAGAGATAATAAATGGGTAGACTAGCTAAAACACTTTTGATGAGAGTGAACTTACCTCCTGTTTCTATTGGTTTTCCATTCCAAGAAGTAACTCTTTTCCCACAAATTTCAAGTGTTTTTCCCCATTTTTGAGTGCCTCCTACCTTGTCTCCCTAAGGTAAGCCAAGATATATGCTAGGAAAACTCGCATATTTGCATCCTAGCATGTTAGCATAATTTTCAACATCCTCCTCGACCGCGACTCCAAATAAGCTACTTTGAAAGAAATTTATCTTCAAACCAGAAGTTAACTCGAAACAAAGAAGAAGGTAGCGAAGGTTATCAACTTGTTCTCTCTTAGCATCAAGAAAAATGATAGTGTCATCGGCAAATTTCAAGTGATTTATTTTTGTTCCCCCCTCCTTGACGGAAAAACCCGAGATTTGATCATGTTCTTGTGCTTTACTCAACATACAACTTAAGACTACACAAACAATATTAAAAAGAAAAGGAGAAAGAGGGTCTCCTTGACGAAGTCCCTTTTCACTACCGAATAACCGAAAGACGATCCATTAACAAGAACAGAGAACTTTGAGAATGTTAAACAATTTCTAATCCAACCCTCCAAACACCACCAAACCCCATTTTGCACAAAAATTCATTTAAAAAATTCCAATTCACTTTATCAAACGCCTTTTCAAAATCAAGCTTGCAAACCAACCCCGATAATTTTTGACGAAGTCTAGAATCCACACATTCATTTGCTATCAAAATTCCATCAAGAATTTGTCTTCCTTTAATAAAACTAGATTGAGTTGTTGAGATTAGAGTAGGAAGGTATACCTTTAAATGCTCACTTTTGAAATGATTTTGTACACATTCCCAATAAGACTAATAGGCCGAAAATCTTTTACTTCTTCTACACCCGTCTTCTTAGGGATAAGCGCAATAAAATTATTTTTCAATGACGAATGAAGAATTATTTGGTCGTGAAATTCTTCGAAAACCTTCATCAAATCTTCTTTTAGAAAATCCCAACAAACAAGAAAGAACTTCATAGGAAATCCATCCGGACCCGGAGCACGAACAATTCATAAATCTTTAATTTCATTCTTAATTTCTTCTTCACAAAAAGTCTCTCCAACCATATGCTTGCATTCTCATCAATACTCTTTAGACACATATTTTTGATTCTTGGACGCTTGTTTGAAATTTCTTTAAATGCTAACTCAAAATGATTTGCGATACCCAACTCGATTTCTTCTTTGTTTTCGGTCTATCGACCATTGATATGAAGGTTATTGATGTTGTTAAAAGCTCTATGACCCCTAACTACTAGATAAAAATGTTTGGTGTTTCTATCTCCATCTCGAAAGTATCTAATTCTTGACTTTGCCGCATCATTATGCTTTGACGACGATGAGCCACATCAAACTCCATTTTAGTCGTCACAAGCATGTCTTCTTCACCTTCGGTAAGACCCCTTTCATCATGTTGTTCATCTAACTCTCTCATCTTGGTAAGTTCCAAGTCTTTGTTTCCAGTCTATCGACCATTAATACGAAGGTTATTGATGTTGTTAAAAGCTTTATGACCCCTCACTACTCGATGAAAATGTTTGGTGTTTCTATCTCCATCTCGAAAATATCTAATTATTGACTTTTTCCGCATCATTATGCTTTGACGACGATGAGCCACATCAAACTCCATTTTAGCCGTCAAAATCATGTCTTCTTCACCTTCGGTAAGACCCCTTTCATCATCTAGTTCATCTAACTCTCTCATCTTGGTAAGTGCCAAGTCAATTGCCCTATCAATGTTCCTAAAGACGTCTCGATTCCACACCTTCAATTTCTCCTTCAAAGCATGTAACTTCTTTGAAAAACATTCACCCGCCGTGCCTACAACAGAAAAAGATTCCCACCATTCTTTCATTAAAGAAATCATGTTAGTTCCTTCTAGCCAAGATAATTGAAATCGAAAAGGGAAAGCACCCCAATCCGAGTCCTTTGAGCATAACTCAATGGGAAAATGATCCGAAAAAGATTTTGCAAGTCGCTTGAAGTTGATATTTGAAAAATGATCTTCCCAATCCGACGAGAAAAGAAAACGGTCAATTTTTCTCTTCTTATTACGTGGCCTACTCCAATTATACTTCCACCATGTATCTTATATCGTTGAAGTCTCCACCGAAAAACAAAGGCATTCCATTCCAATAACCATGCAAGGTAGCTAGCTCCATACGAAATATTTTTTTTTTCGTTCACATTGCAAGGACCATAAACACCAATTAAGACCCAACGGAAGTTATCCTCCAAATTCGACAAGAGATATTTATAGTAAAAGTTCCTTCAAGAAAGTCATCAACCTCAATCAAATCTGAATTCCATATCAACAAAATTCCGCCCGATCTTCCATCAGAATTTAAAGCAATCCACTTGCACGGAGTCGCACCCCAATATTGACGCACAATCTTATCGTTACAAGCACTAAGCTTGGTCTCTTGAATCATAAGAATTGTAGGCTTCCACCGTTGCACAAGCTTTTTTTAACTTCTATCGTTTATTAGGGTCGTTAAAACCATTGACATTCCAAAAAATTATGTTAAACATTTAAATTTATTGCAACCCCGTACAAACCAAACCTTAAAACAAGATCAATCAAGATCCTTCCTTTTCTCCGGCCGCGAGCTCATCTTTAAAAGCATTAGCATGATCCAAAATTGTGTTTGTAACAAAATCTTTTTCTTGTTCGGTGAATACGATACCCGAAGGGTGACCGGAGTTTTTAAGTTTGCCATAGAGGGTATTAAATTTATCCGACATACCTTTAGCCACCTTTGAATAATCACCGGATGCATTAAGATTACTTCTCGCACTACCACTTGTACGTGATGCCGCATCATCAGTATCTTCATTTGAAGAGTTAATTTGCTTGCCAAACTCACTTCTTGACAAGGAGTTTGCAGCCTCCAAAGAAACTTCATTGTCAGAAACATTTTGGCTGTTATTGTTATTTTTCTTCGTAGATTGCACAATTTCATGAGCAACAATGATATTGTTCGAGATTTGTCATGAAGACAAAAAGGCAGATTACACAGGTGAAATGAACTTTTCTAACATTTTCATGAATCTGTTAGCCAAAAGTTTAGTATTACATAAACTTATCGGTCTACACTCAATCGGAGATTTATGTGTTTCCGTTTTAGGAATTAGGAATAGGAAAATTTTGTTTCCTTATCCAAGATTTATTTTGGAAAGAAAATTTTAAACTACTGCCGCCACTTGATCAACACAGTGTAGTTAAACTCATTTTGCTCAAAGCCCCTGACCACCATCGACTCAAACAGTTTAATGTTTATCTTGTCCATCAATTGAAATAGCTCCAAGCATCTTCCGCCATCCTATCTTTACAATGTGAATCTATTAAGATAGTAAAAGTTATCACATTGGGTGAAATCCCTCAATCTTTCATTTCATCAAAATGTCTTCTTGCTTCACCATGTAGGCAGTGTCCATGAATCATACAATACAATAATATGTCTTTGCATTTCCTCTAGTAACTATCTCGTCAAAGAGTATCTTTGCCTCATTCAACCGGCCTGAATTTCGAAGTCCACTTATGAATAAAAGAAGTATAAACAACTACATCCGGTACAACATTCAAATCTCTATATATCTCATTGAACAGAACCTGAGCTCCATCAATTAATTAAACCTCCTCTTGGGAGTGTATTTATGATCGCCGTTGGGGGCTCAAACATGGCCGAGAGGTAAATGGTCGCCTGTAAGGGCAAACCCTCATAGTTGACTATTCGACCATCCAAAGATGTGCAAATATAGGATTTGTGCACTCCATTAACTTTTGTTTTTACCAAGAGCAATCTTAGCTTTTATAAATACAAAGATAAGGATTTACAACGGCAGAGAAGTACGAATATGCGGTTTTAGCTATCGGACAGTGATGATAGAGTTTGTGAACCATTTTGGACCAGAACACTAGCCTCTATATGAAACATGCCATAATTAACAAGGGTTCATACACACACAAAGAAAAAAAGAAAAAGAAGAAAGTAAACTAGAGATCATTTAACTCACTTAGGGAGAGAGAGTGTTTAATAACAAAAAAAATAACGGAGTCACATAGTGAAAGATGCCATCATGATCAACGAGTAGACGCATCTGAATATCATGTTGACCATGTAGGCAGTGGCCATGAATGATACAACTATATGTGGTTACATTTCCTTTACTAATTAACCATCTCGTCCAGGAGTCTCTTTGCCGCATTCAAGCAGCCTGAATTGCAAAATATAAGTGTAAACAACTACATCCGAATCATACAACATTCAAATATCTATGTATTTCATTGACGAGAACCAGAGCTTCATCAATTAACAGAACAGCACAACCTACTCTGACCTTGGAACTAGGTTTACAGTTTACTTGAGTTTTGGGTTCGAAAAAAGTCAAAACTAGGAACCGACTATTAATTCTGGTCAAATTTCCGTATTTGTGTTTCCGTATTCTCTCCAAAATATCAAAATTTGGAATTACGCTATGTACCGCCTGGAAACATTACCCAGATAGACTCGAACACTGTTTCCTAGTAGCTCTATAAGTTTTTTTTTCCCTTATATATACATGGGCGCATGCATATAGCTCTTGTATCCCAGTTTTCATTGTTTCTTGATCCGCTTCTTGAAATAAAGAGTTTCATCAGTTTTTTCCTTTTCTTTCATGTTTCATCAGATAAGTAAATTCATTGAAGCCGTTTCAGGTAAAGAGAAGAAGAAAAATTGAAGTTCGTATTAAGTTTTTCTTCGACGATTTGGTATAAGCATGGAGTATTGTAGTTATACTCTGATTGATAAAGTTGGCGAAGGAACCTTCGGATACGTATGGAAAGCTATAGATAATCTAAGTGCTGATGGTTCTGAAATTGTAGCAATAAAGGAGATGAAGAAATTATATTCGTCCTTGGAAGAATGCCTTGAACTTCCAGAAGTCAGGGCATTGGTTAAACTCTATGGGGATCCGAATATCGTCGGACTCAGAAAACTCATCTTTGACAATCAGGTGTTATATTTGGTCTTTGATTACGAAGAATCTACTCTGTATCGCCTTATGCATGATAAGATCAATCTTTGTACGGATGCTGAGTTACTAAACGGGTTATTGGAGAACAGGATAGGCCTTTTTTCGGAGTCTCGGATACGACGCTGGTCTCGTCAAATCTTGCTAGCTCTTGCACAGATGCATCGTCCTGGTGGATATATGCATCGAGATCTAAAACCAGATAACTTGCTGGTCGCTAGAGAAGGAGATTCAATAAAGATCGCGGATTTTGGTCAAGCTAGGGAAATTGATTCTAAATCACCGTGTTCAGATTATGTTACTACACGGATGTACCGCGCACCTGAAGTGTTGTTAAACTCGGTTTCGTATACCTCTGCTGTTGATATGTGGGCAGTTGGGGCTATAATGGCCGAACTGTATTCGTTTCGTCCTCTTTTTCCTGGTAAGAATCGAGCAGATCAGCTGTATATGATTTGCAGTGTAATCGGAAGTCCAACTTATGAGTCGTGGGCAGAAGGAATACAACTTGCCAATTGGTGTGGTTACAAGTTTCCTCAAGTACATCCATATGGTATTTCTACAATGATACCATCTGCTAGTCATGAGGCTATAGATCTGATTAAATCCCTTTGTTCCTGGGATCCAAAAAACAGACCAACAGCTATGGAGGCTCTGAAGCATCCTTACTTTGCGCCCGATATGCGTGAATTGCCAGAAGCGACAACAAGTGCAAAATTGGAGCAGAGAATATATCCTAATCAGACTTGCTTTGGTGAAAAACTTCTTGGCCCTTTCTCCCCTGTTAGAGATATTACATTTGAAGATATGTTAAAGAGGGTTTGGGCAGAGGATACAAGTGCAAAGTTCGCGCAGAGAATATATCCTAATCAGACTTGCTTTGGTGTAGAACTTTTTGGCCCTTTCTCCCCTGTAGGAAACATGACAAGCCAAGATCTGTTTGAGAGTGTTTGGGGTTGCAGTTTAGATGCCTCTTTCAGAGAGATAACTCATCAGGAGAAGCAGACAGCAGCAGCAGCGCATGCTTTCTAAAGTTGGGGATCGGCAAAGATGATGCAACAAAAGTTTATGAAGATTCTTTGATTTGTTTAATAATTAACTTCCCCTTATTTTCTTCGGAAAATGGGTCATTTGTCCAAATATATTTAAAACATGGTTTAAATGGACGAGTAAAAATTTGTATGGGTGAAATGGACACCAAAA
This sequence comes from Papaver somniferum, assembly GCF_003573695.1. Taxonomy (NCBI): domain Eukaryota; kingdom Viridiplantae; phylum Streptophyta; class Magnoliopsida; order Ranunculales; family Papaveraceae; genus Papaver; species Papaver somniferum. The sequence continues at coordinate 226,362,193 of NC_039358.1, forward strand.
AAATAGTAAGGATGAATCCAGTTTCATCCTGACTTAAACTTAAAAAATAACAAGGATGAAACTGGATGCGTCCTAATGTAAATTAAAAATAAGAAAAAGTATTTGAAAATGGATAGGATGAAACTGTTTACATCCTGACTATTTTTAAATTTTTGTCCATTTAAACAGTATTAAAATCTAAATGTCCTTTTTACCCAAGAATTGTTGATTTTGGTCTTTTTAACCAATTTTGTGTATATTTTTGTCTTCGTTTTTCTTTTAAAGCTTTCATGCATGGCTTATGTTCATGCTTTTTTAACTTAGAGTGAGCAAGAATTTGAAAAAAAGTGTACGAAACTTAATGCTGATATTTTGATACTCTTTCTTCGACTCTCGATTGCGCTTTTAAGTAAAACTAAAAGATACTGAAATAAAATAAAATAATAATAATAAAGAAAACTAAGTTTTTAACAAGAAAGATTGTTCCCTGGTTCCACACTAAGTTGAGTACAATAGGTAGGAGTCGTATGACCCTAGATTGAACCACTTCCGAGTTTCCACCATTGCACTCCATACAGTGATTGCACGGATAGTTGGACTAAACCCTTGGTTAGAAGCGATAAGCGGGTGAGTATTATGGGTGAGTATTATTCATACAAAACCAAATTGTTGTCTTAACTGAGATTACAAGCATCATTAATTACTGTGTCTGGATCATTTATACCATCATGATATTAGTTACTGTTTCCATGACCATAGTATCCCTTGCCAGAAGCTCGTGGAAATTGTTTCTTTCCCTAGTCACAGTGGTCATTATTTCATTTATTTGAGAGAAAAAGTGAGTGTTCCGGCAATGTGTAAGGCCCAGTGCTAAGCTTCAATATGAACGATGGAGTCATGGGAGTTGGGATTTCCAACAGCATTTTAAATTTGAGTGGTCGTTTATGTAGTTGATTCGCTAATAGATTGAAAGAAAAGGAAGATAGAATTTTATCCTCGAAAACGAAAAGTAAAAACTCAGTTTCTAACACAAAAAAAAAGATTGTTCCCTGATTCCGCACTAAGTTGAGTACAGTAGATATGACCTGAAAATTGAAAATATAAAGAATTCTGACAAAAGAGGGCCTGGAAACATAAAGGAGGTAACAACTAGAGATTCTCCTTAGCCCAACGTTTAATATTTTCACTCTGAAGATGGCTCCTTTTTGATTTTGACGCAACAACACATGAATATATCTGCTCAAGTGAACAAATAAAACCTCGATACCTACAAAATACATACAATTTTTATTATTATTAGGCATGATATTCAGCTCGTCATTTCCCATTGATGTGCCTCTTCTTAACTTTTGCCATTTATTTCCAACAAAAAAAAGGAGGAAAACCAACTCATGCAAAATAAATAAATGAATCTCAGTTCTGATAACTTCACATTGATCTGCATATAACCCAAATAAAGCTTTCACCTAATATGATCAGCCAAACCGCGGTCATTAAAAAAAATAGATGCAACATCAAATCAGCAGCTCGTCAAAGAAAATGCATAATTGTTTAGAAGAATATGTTGGAAAGTGGGTACTCAGAGGATGAAATTCAGAGAACAGAAAAGAATGTTGTGTCACTAAGCTTCAAAGCCTTTTGATTCTTTTTAGAAAATATTTCGATCATTCCCAAATAATTGGCGAGTGCAATTAGTCAATGAATAATGCTTTTAGGATATGATGAAGCCCTAACAACGTTGTTGGATTCAAGAGTTGTACTCCCTTGATCCAATCAAAAACACACGGTATTTAGAGTCTGATGATGCTTATATAGAGAACATAGATTTTTGATGTGTTGAAATGGGAGAAGGCCTTCGCTATTTAAAGAGGAATTCATGTCTTTCGGAGATGTCTTTCTATCTTCAATAGACGCTTTCAACAGGTATCCATTAATGGTATCTCTTGAAACAAACCCTATGGGAAGCTACACATCGATAAAACGTTTTGGTAACCGATACAGGTCGAATACATCCGGGAGTTACCACCCCCTACCCCCGGATAGCGGCAAACATTTATGAAAATATTCAACAGAATAGAGCATTTCGAATGTAGATACGACCTATTAGTTTTTAACATCGACAAGATCTACAAGCAAGAAACTGCAAATGTTATTGACAGATCTATAGAGGTTATTGTTCTATATAAAGAAACAACAAGAGTAAAAATAACAAATACCCCTAACCTAGAAGTTGTAAAACAAAGAAAGTAAATAAAGATAAAGACGAGTTACAAATAGCACATTTTTTACACGGAATAAATAAGAAAACAGACTTATACTGCTAACACTCCCCCTCAATCTGATGGAGGGTGAAAACAATGCATCATTTGACAAGACAAGTTGTAAAAGGTAGTAGAAGCAAGTCCTTCGGTGGAGAGGTCAGCTAGCTGTCGAGAAGAAGGTATGACTGAACTACAACAATTCCATCATCCATCAAATCCGAAAAAAAGTGATAATCAAGTTCAATGTCTTTTTTCATAGTTTGAGAGTATCTTTTCCTAGACATAAACGCTCACCGTACACCATCTTCCCTAACTTCATACATACTAGCCACCACGACCTCCTTGGTCCTTGAAGCTTCATAATCCAAAGGAAACATATCACATAACCATCCTGCACCAAGCCAAGAGTCATCCCAAAATCTAGTTTTCTTACCCGCTCCAATCTTGAATCTAATACTTTTATTGAAATCTTCAAGCTATGATCTTCCTCCATAAAGCATCTTTCTCCACGCCAAAGCGCCACCACCATTTTTTTAGCAAAGCCGAGTTCACTTGCTTAGCTCTTCTTATACCACCACCTTTTTCTTTTGGTTTTGAAGACAATTCCCAACCAATATTATGAATCTTTTCTTATTGTCATAATCCATAAGAAACTTCTCACAATTCTATCAATTTTCTTAGTTATGGATCAAGGAGCAAGAAAAATAGAGAGATAAAAATGGGTAGACTAGCTAAAACTTTTGATGAGAGTAACTTACCTCCTGTTGCTATTGGTTTTCCATTCCAAGAAGTAACTATTTGCCACAAATTTCAAGTGTTTTTCCCCATTTTTGAGTGCCTCCTACCTTGTCTCCCTAAGGTAAGCCAAGATATATGCTAGGAAAACTCGCATATTTGCATCCTAGCATGTTAGCATAATTTTCAACATCCTCCTCGACCGCGACTCCAAATAAGCTACTTTGAAAGAAATTTATCTTCAAACCAGAAGTTAACTCGAAACAAAGAAGAAGGTAGCGAAGGTTATCAACTTGTTCTCTCTTAGCATCAAGAAAAATGATAGTGTCATCGGCAAATTTCAAGTGATTTATTTTTGTTCCCCCCTCCTTGACGGAGAAACCCGAGATTTGATCATGTTCTTGTGCTTTACTCAACATACAACTTAAGACTTCACAAACAATATTAAAAGAAAAGGAGAAAGAGGGTCTCCTTGACGAAGTCCCTTTTCACTACCGAAATAACCGAAAGACGATCCATTAACAAGAACCGAGAACTTTGAGAATGTTAAACAATTTCTAATCCAACCCTCCAAACACCACCAAACCCCATTTTGCAAAAATTCATTTAAAAAATTCCAATTCACTTTATCAAACGCCTTTTCAAAATCAAGCTTGCAAACCAACCCCGATAATTTTTGACGAAGTCTAGAATCCACACATTCATTTGCTATCAAAATTCCATCAAGAATTTGTCTTCCTTTAATAAAACTAGATTGAGTTGTTGAGATTAGAGTAGGAAGGTATACCTTTAAATGCTCACTTTTGAAATGATTTTGTACACATTCCCAATAAGACTAATAGGCCGAAAATCTTTTACTTCTTCTACACCCGTCTTCTTAGGGATAAGCGCAATAAAATTATTTTTCAATGACGAATGAAGAATTATTTGGTCGTGAAATTCTTCGAAAACCTTCATCAAATCTTCTTTTAGAAAATCCCAACAAACAAGAAAGAACTTCATAGGAAATCCATCCGGACCCGGAGCACGAACAATTCATAAATCTTTAATTTCATTCTTAATTTCTTCTTCACAAAAAGTCTCTCCAACCATATGCTTGCATTCTCATCAATACTCTTTAGACACATATTTTTGATTCTTGGACGCTTGTTTGAAATTTCTTTAAATGCTAACTCAAAATGATTTGCGATACCCAACTCGATTTCTTCTTTGTTTTCGGTCTATCGACCATTGATATGAAGGTTATTGATGTTGTTAAAAGCTCTATGACCCCTAACTACTAGATAAAAATGTTTGGTGTTTCTATCTCCATCTCGAAAGTATCTAATTCTTGACTTTGCCGCATCATTATGCTTTGACGACGATGAGCCACATCAAACTCCATTTTAGTCGTCACAAGCATGTCTTTTCACCTTCGGTAAGACCCCTTTCATCATGTTGTTCATCTAACTCTCTCATCTTGGTAAGTTCCAAGTCTTTGTTTCCAGTCTATCGACCATTAATACGAAGGTTATTGATGTTGTTAAAGCTTTATGACCCCTCACTACTCGATGAAAATGTTTGGTGTTTCTATCTCCATCTCGAAAATATCTAATTATTGATTTTTCCGCATCATTATGCTTTGACGACGATGAGCCACATCAAACTCCATTTTAGCCGTCAAAATCATGTCTTCTTCACCTTCGGTAAGACCCCTTTCATCATCTAGTTCATCTAACTCTCTCATCTTGGTAAGTGCCAAGTCAATTGCCCTATCAATGTTCCTAAAGACGTCTCGATTCCACACCTTCAATTTCTCCTTCAAAGCATGTAACTTCTTTGAAAAACATTCACCCGCCGTGCCTACAACAGAAAAAGATTCCCACCATTCTTTCATTAAAGAAATCATGTTAGTTCCTTCTAGCCAAGATAATTGAAATCGAAAAGGGAAAGCACCCCAATCCGAGTCCTTTGAGCATAACTCAATGGGAAAATGATCCGAAAAAGATTTTGCAAGTCGCTTGAAGTTGATATTTGAAAAATGATCTTCCCAATCCGACGAGAAAGAAAACGGTCAATTTTTCTCTTCTTATTACGTGGCCTACTCCAATTATACTTCCACCATGTATCTTATATCGTTGAAGTCTCCACCGAAAAACAAAGGCATTCCATTCCAATAACCATGCAAGGTAGCTAGCTCCATACGAAATATTTTTTTTTTCGTTCACATTGCAAGGACCAAAACAATTAAGACCCAACGGAAGTTATCCTCCAAATTCGACAAGAGATATTATAGTAAAAGTTCCTTCAAGAAAGTCATCAACCTCAATCAAATCTGAATTCCATATCAACAAAATTCCGCCCGATCTTCCATCAGAATTTAAAGCAATCCACTTGCACGGAGTCGCACCCCAATATTGACGCACAATCTTATCGTTACAAGCACTAAGCTTGGTCTCTTGAATCATAAGAATTGTAGGCTTCCACCGTTGCACAAGCTTTTTTTAACTTCTATCGTTTATTAGGGTCGTTAAAACCATTGACATTCCAAAAAATTATGTTAAACATTTAAATTTATTGCAACCCCGTACAAACCAAACCTTAAAACAAGATCAATCAAGATCCTTCCTTTTCTCCGGCCGCGAGCTCATCTTTAAAAGCATTAGCATGATCCAAAATTGTGTTTGTAACAAAATCTTTTTCTTGTTCGGTGAATACGATACCCGAAGGGTGACCGGAGTTTTAAGTTTGCCATAGAGGGTATTAATTTATCCGACATACCTTTAGCCACCTTTGAATAATCACCGGATGCATTAAGATTACTTCTCGCACTACCACTTGTACGTGATGCCGCATCATCAGTATCTTCATTTGAAGAGTTATTTGCTTGCCAAACTCACTTCTTGACAAGGAGTTTGCAGCCTCCAAAGAAACTTCATTGTCAGAAACATTTTGGCTGTTATTGTTATTTTTCTTCGTAGATTGCACAATTTCATGAGCAACAATGATATTGTTCGAGATTTGTCATGAAGACAAAAAGGCAGATTACACAGGTGAAATGAACTTTTCTAACATTTTCATGAATCTGTTAGCCAAAAGTTTAGTATTACATAAACTTATCGGTCTACACTCAATCGGAGATTTATGTGTTTCCGTTTAGGAATAGGAATAGGAAAATTTTGTTTCCTTATCCAAGATTTATTTTGGAAAGAAAATTTTAAACTACTGCCGCCACTTGATCAACACAGTGTAGTTAAACTCATTTTGCTCAAAGCCCCTGACCACCATCGACTCAAACAGTTTAATGTTTATCTTGTCCATCAATTGAAATAGCTCCAAGCATCTTCCGCCATCCTATCTTTACAATGTGAATCTATTAAGATAGTAAAAGTTATCACATTGGGTGAAATCCCTCAATCTTTCATTTCATCAAAATGTCTTCTTGCTTCACCATGTAGGCAGTGTCCATGAATCATACAATACAATAATATGTCTTTGCATTTCCTCTAGTAACTATCTCGTCAAAGAGTATCTTTGCCTCATTCAACCGGCCTGAATTTCGAAGTCCACTTATGAATAAAAGAAGTATAAACAACTACATCCGGTACAACATTCAAATCTCTATATATCTCATTGAACAGAACCTGAGCTCCATCAATTAATTAAACCTCCTCTTCGGAGTGTATTTATGATCGCCGTTGGGGGCTCAAACATGGCCGAGAGGTAAATGGTCGCCTGTAAGGGCAAACCCTCATAGTTGACTATTCGACCATCCAAAGATGTGCAAATATAGGATTTGTGCACTCCATTAACTTTTGTTTTTACCAAGAGCAATCTTAGCTTTTATAAATACAAAGATAAGGATTTACAACGGCAGAGAAGTACGAATATGCGGTTTTAGCTATCGGACAGTGATGATAGAGTTTGTGAACCATTTTGGACCAGAACACTAGCCTCTATATGAAACATGCCATAATTAACAAGGGTTCATACACACACAAAGAAAAAAAGAAAAAGAAGAAAGTAAACTAGAGATCATTTAACTCACTTAGGGAGAGAGAGTGTTTAATAACAAAAAAATAACGGAGTCACATAGTGAAAGATGCCATCATGATCAACGAGTAGACGCATCTGAATATCATGTTGACCATGTAGGCAGTGGCCATGAATGATACAACTATATGTGGTTACATTTCCTTTACTAATTAACCATCTCGTCCAGGAGTCTCTTTGCCGCATTCAAGCAGCCTGAATTGCAAAATATAAGTGTAAACAACTACATCCGAATCATACAACATTCAAATATCTATGTATTTCATTGACGAGAACCAGAGCTTCATCAATTAACAGAACAGCACAACCTACTCTGACCTTGGAACTAGGTTTACAGTTTACTTGAGTTTAGGGTTCGAAAAAAGTCAAAACTAGGAACCGACTATTAATTCTGGTCAAAACTAGGAACCGCCTGGAAACATTACCCAGATAGACTCGAACACTGTTTCCTAGTAGCTCTATAAGTTTTTTTTTCCCTTATATATACATGGGCGCATGCATATAGCTCTTGTATCCCAGTTTTCATTGTTTCTTGATCCGCTTCTTGAAATAAAGAGTTCATCAGTTTTTTCCTTTCTTTCATGTTTCATCAGATAAGTAAATTCATTGAAGCCGTTTCAGGTAAAGAGAAGAAGAAAAATTGAAGTTCGTATTAAGTTTTTCTTCGACGATTTGGTATAAGCATGGAGTATTGTAGTTATACTCTGATTGATAAAGTTGGCGAAGGAACCTTCGGATACGTATGGAAAGCTATAGATAATCTAAGTGCTGATGGTTCTGAAATTGTAGCAATAAAGGAGATGAAGAAATTATATTCGTCCTTGGAAGAATGCCTTGAACTTCCAGAAGTCAGGCATTGGTTAAACTCTATGGGGATCCGAATATCGTCGGACTCAGAAAACTCATCTTTGACAATCAGGTGTTATATTTGGTCTTTGATTACGAAGAATCTACTCTGTATCGCCTTATGCATGATAAGATCAATCTTTGTACGGATGCTGAGTTACTAAACGGGTTATTGGAGAACAGGATAGGCCTTTTTTCGGAGTCTCGGATACGACGCTGGTCTCGTCAAATCTTGCTAGCTCTTGCACAGATGCATCGTCCTGGTGGATATATGCATCGAGATCTAAAACCAGATAACTTGCTGGTCGCTAGAGAAGGAGATTCAATAAAGATCGCGGATTTTGGTCAAGCTAGGGAAATTGATTCTAAATCACCGTGTTCAGATTATGTTACTACACGGATGTACCGCGCACCTGAAGTGTTTTAAACTCGGTTTCGTATACCTCTGCTGTTGATATGTGGGCAGTTGGGGCTATAATGGCCGAACTGTATTCGTTTCGTCCTCTTTTTCCTGGTAAGAATCGAGCAGATCAGCTGTATAAGATTTGCAGTGTAATCGGAAGTCCAACTTATGAGTCGTGGGCAGAAGGAATACAACTTGCCAATTGGTGTGGTTACAAGTTTCCTCAAGTACATCCATATGGTATTTCTACAATGATACCATCTGCTAGTCATGAGGCTATAGATCTGATTAAATCCCTTTGTTCCTGGGATCCAAAAAACAGACCAACAGCTATGGAGGCTCTGAAGCATCCTTACTTTGCGCCCGATATGCGTGAATTGCCAGAAGCGACAACAAGTGCAAAATTGGAGCAGAGAATATATCCTAATCAGACTTGCTTTGGTGAAAAACTTCTTGGCCCTTTCTCCCCTGTTAGAGATATTACATTTGAAGATATGTTAAAGAGGGTTTGGGCAGAGGATACAAGTGCAAAGTTCGCGCAGAGAATATATCCTAATCAGACTTGCTTTGGTGTAGAACTTTTTGGCCCTTTCTCCCCTGTAGGAAACATGACAAGCCAAGATCTGTTTGAGAGTGTTTGGGGTTGCAGTTTAGATGCCTCTTTCAGAGAGATAACTCATCAGGAGAAGCAGACAGCAGCAGCAGCGCATGCTTTCTAAAGTTGGGGATCGGCAAAGATGATGCAACAAAAGTTTATGAAGATTCTTTGATTTGTTTAATAATTAACTTCCCCTTATTTTCTTCGGAAATGGGTCATTTGTCCAAATATATTTAAAACATGGTTTAAATGGACGAGTAAAAATTTGTATGGGTGAAATGGACACCAAAAAAATAGTAAGGATGAATCCAGTTTCATCCTGACTTAAACTTAAAAAATAACAAGGATGAAACTGGATGCGTCCTAATGTAAATTAAAAATAAGAAAAAGTATTTGAAAATGGATAGGATGAAACTGTTTACATCCTGACTATTTTTAAATTTTTGTCCATTTAAACAGTATTAAAATCTAAATGTCCTTTTTACCCAAGAATTGTTGATTTTGGTCTTTTTAACCAATTTTGTGTATATTTTTGTCTTCGTTTTTCTTTTAAAGCTTTCATGCATGGCTTATGTTCATGCTTTTTTAACTTAGAGTGAGCAAGAATTTGAAAAAAAGTGTACGAAACTTAATGCTGATATTTTGATACTCTTTCTTCGACTCTCGATTGCGCTTTTAAGTAAAACTAAAAGATACTGAAATAAAATAAAATAATATAATAAAGAAAACTAAGTTTTAACAAGAAAGATTGTTCCCTGGTTCCACACTAAGTTGAGTACAATAGGTACGAGTCGTATGACCCTAGATTGAACCACTTCCGAGTTTCCACCATTGCACTCCATACAGTGATTGCACGGATAGTTGGACTAAACCCTTGGTTAGAAGCGATAAGCGGGTGAGTATTATGGGTGAGTATTATTCATACAAAACCAAATTGTTGTCTTAACTGAGATTACAAGCATCATTAATTACTGTGTCTGGATCATTTATACCATCATGATATTAGTTACTGTTTCCATGACCATAGTATCCCTTGCCAGAAGCTCGTGGAAATTGTTTCTTTCCCTAGTCACAGTGGTCATTATTTCATTTATTTGAGAGAAAAAGTGAGTGTTCCGGCAATGTGTAAGGCCCAGTGCTAAGCTTCAATATGAACGATGGAGTCATGGGAGTTGGGATTTCCAACAGCATTTTAAATTTGAGTGGTCGTTTATGTAGTTGATTCGCTAATAGATTGAAAGAAAAGGAAGATAGAATTTTATCCTCGAAAACGAAAAGTAAAAACTCAGTTTCTAACACAAAAAAAAGATTGTTCCCTGATTCCGCACTAAGTTGAGTACAGTAGATATGACCTGAAAATTGAAAATATAAAGAATTCTGACAAAAGAGGGCCTGGAAACATAAAGGAGGTAACAACTAGAGATTCTCCTTAGCCCAACGTTTAATATTTTCACTCTGAAGATGGCTCCTTTTTGATTTTGACGCAACAACACATGAATATATCTGCTCAAGTGAACAAATAAAACCTCGATACCTACAAAATACATACAATTTTTATTATTATTAGGCATGATTTTCAGCTCGTCATTTCCCATTGATGTGCCTCTTCTTAACTTTTGCCATTTATTTCCAACAAAAAAAGGAGGAAAACCAACTCATGCAAAATAAATAAATGAATCTCAGTTCTGATAACTTCACATTGATCTGCATATAACCCAAATAAAGCTTTCACCTAATATGATCAGCCAAACCGCGGTCATTAAAAAAATAGATGCAACATCAAATCAGCAGCTCGTCAAAGAAAATGCATAATTGTTTAGAAGAATATGTTGGAAAGTGGGTACTCAGAGGATGAAATTCAGAGAACAGAAAAGAATGTTGTGTCACTAAGCTTCAAAGCCTTTTGATTCTTTTTAGAAAATATTTCGATCATTCCCAAATAATTGGCGAGTGCAATTAGTCAATGAATAATGCTTTTAGGATATGATGAAGCCCTAACAACGTTGTTGGATTCAAGAGTTGTACTCCCTTGATCCAATCAAAAACACACGGTATTTAGAGTCTGATGATGCTTATATAGAGAACATAGATTTTTGATGTGTTGAAATGGGAGAAGGCCTTCGCTATTTAAAGAGGAATTCATGTCTTTCGGAGATGTCTTTCTATCTTCAATAGACGCTTTCAACAGGTATCCATTAATGGTATCTCTTGAAACAAACCCTATGGGAAGCTACACATCGATAAAACGTTTTGGTAACCGATACAGGTCGAATACATCCGGGAGTTACCACCCCCTACCCCCGGATAGCGGCAAACATTTATGAAAATATTCAACAGAATAGAGCATTTCGAATGTAGATACGACCTATTAGTTTTTAACATCGACAAGATCTACAAGCAAGAAACTGCAAATGTTATTGACAGATCTATAGAGGTTATTGTTCTATATAAAGAAACAACAAGAGTAAAAATAACAAATACCCCTAACCTAGAAGTTGTAAAACAAAGAAAGTAAATAAAGATAAAGACGAGTTACAAATAGCACATTTTTTACACGGAATAAATAAGAAAACAGACTTATACTGCTAACACTCCCCCTCAATCTGATGGAGGGTGAAAACAATGCATCATTTGACAAGACAAGTTGTAAAAGGTAGTAGAAGCAAGTCCTTCGGTGGAGAGGTCAGCTAGCTGTCGAGAAGAAGGTATGACTGAACTACAACAATTCCATCATCCATCAAATCCGAAAAAAAGTGATAATCAAGTTCAATGTCTTTTTTCATAGTTTGAGAGTATCTTTTCCTAGACATAAACGCTCACCGTACACCATCTTCCCTAACTTCATACATACTAGCCACCACGACCTCCTTGGTCCTTGAAGCTTCATAATCCAAAGGAAACATATCACATAACCATCCTGCACCAAGCCAAGAGTCATCCCAAAATCTAGTTTTCTTACCCGCTCCAATCTTGAATCTAATACTTTTATTGAAATCTTCAAGCTATGATCTTCCTCCATAAAGCATCTTTCTCCACGCCAAAGCGCCACCACCATTTTTTTAGCAAAGCCGAGTTCACTTGCTTAGCTCTTCTTATACCACCACCTTTTTCTTTTGGTTTTGAAGACAATTCCCAACCAATATTATGAATTCTTTTCTTATTGTCATAATCCATAAGAAACTTCTCACAATTCTATCAATTTTCTTAGTTATGGATCAAGGAGCAAGAAAAATAGAGAGATAATAAATGGGTAGACTAGCTAAAACACTTTTGATGAGAGTTAACTTACCTCCTGTTGCTATTGGTTTTCCATTCCAAGAAGTAACTATTTTGCCACAAATTTCAAGTGTTTTTCCCCATTTTTGAGTGCCTCCTACCTTGTCTCCCTAAGGTAAGCCAAGATATATGCTAGGAAAACTCGCATATTTGCATCCTAGCATGTTAGCATAATTTTCAACATCCTCCTCGACCGCGACTCCAAATAAGCTACTTTGAAAGAAATTTATCTTCAAACCAGAAGTTAACTCGAAACAAAGAAGAAGGTAGCGAAGGTTATCAACTTGTTCTCTCTTAGCATCAAGAAAAATGATAGTGTCATCGGCAAATTTCAAGTGATTTATTTTTGTTCCCCCCTCCTTGACGGAGAAACCCGAGATTTGATCATGTTCTTGTGCTTTACTCAACATACAACTTAAGACTTCACAAACAATATTAAAAAGAAAGGAGAAAGAGGGTCTCCTTGACGAAGTCCCTTTTCACTACCGAAATAACCGAAAGACGATCCATTAACAAGAACCGAGAACTTTGAGAATGTTAAACAATTTCTAATCCAACCCTCCAAACACCACCAAACCCCATTTTGCACAAAAATTCATTTAAAAAATTCCAATTCACTTTATCAAACGCCTTTTCAAAATCAAGCTTGCAAACCAACCCCGATAATTTTTGACGAAGTCTAGAATCCACATTCATTTGCTATCAAAATTCCATCAAGAATTTGTCTTCCTTTAATAAAACTAGATTGAGTTGTTGAGATTAGAGTAGGAAGGTATACCTTTAAATGCTCACTTTTGAAATGATTTTGTACACATTCCCAATAAGACTAATAGGCCGAAAATCTTTTACTTCTTCTACACCCGTCTTCTTAGGGATAAGCGCAATAAAATTATTTTTCAATGACGAATGAAGAATTATTTGGTCGTGAAATTCTTCGAAAACCTTCATCAAATCTTCTTTTAGAAAATCCCAACAAACAAGAAAGAACTTCATAGGAAATCCATCCGGACCCGGAGCACGAACAATTCATAAATCTTTAATTTCATTCTTAATTTCTTCTTCACAAAAAGTCTCTCCAACCATATGCTTGCATTCTCATCAATACTCTTTAGACACATATTTTTGATTCTTGGACGCTTGTTTGAAATTTCTTTAAATGCTAACTCAAAATGATTTGCGATACCCAACTCGATTTCTTCTTTGTTTTCGGTCTATCGACCATTGATATGAAGGTTATTGATGTTGTTAAAAGCTCTATGACCCCTAACTACTAGATAAAATGTTTGGTGTTTCTATCTCCATCTCGAAAGTATCTAATTCTTGACTTTGCCGCATCATTATGCTTTGACGACGATGAGCCACATCAAACTCCATTTTAGTCGTCACAAGCATGTCTTCTTCACCTTCGGTAAGACCCCTTTCATCATGTTGTTCATCTAACTCTCTCATCTTGGTAAGTTCCAAGTCTTTGTTTCCAGTCTATCGACCATTAATACGAAGGTTATTGATGTTGTTAAAAGCTTTATGACCCCTCACTACTCGATGAAAATGTTTGGTGTTTCTATCTCCATCTCGAAAATATCTAATTATTGACTTTTTCCGCATCATTATGCTTTGACGACGATGAGCCACATCAAACTCCATTTTAGCCGTCAAAATCATGTCTTCTTCACCTTCGGTAAGACCCCTTTCATCATCTAGTTCATCTAACTCTCTCATCTTGGTAAGTGCCAAGTCAATTGCCCTATCAATGTTCCTAAAGACGTCTCGATTCCACACCTTCAATTTCTCCTTCAAAGCATGTAACTTCTTTGAAAAACATTCACCCGCCGTGCCTACAACAGAAAAAGATTCCCACCATTCTTTCATTAAAGAAATCATGTTAGTTCCTTCTAGCCAAGATAATTGAAATCGAAAAGGGAAAGCACCCCAATCCGAGTCCTTTGAGCATAACTCAATGGGAAAATGATCCGAAAAAGATTTTGCAAGTCGCTTGAAGTTGATATTTGAAAAATGATCTTCCCAATCCGACGAGAAAAGAAAACGGTCAATTTTTCTCTTCTTATTACGTGGCCTACTCCAATTATACTTCCACCATGTATCTTATATCGTTGAAGTCTCCACCGAAAAACAAAGGCATTCCATTCCAATAACCATGCAAGGTAGCTAGCTCCATACGAAATATTTTTTTTTCGTTCACATTGCAAGGACCATAAACACCAATTAAGACCCAACGGAAGTTATCCTCCAAATTCGACAAGAGATATTTATAGTAAAAGTTCCTTCAAGAAAGTCATCAACCTCAATCAAATCTGAATTCCATATCAACAAAATTCCGCCCGATCTTCCATCAGAATTTAAAGCAATCCACTTGCACGGAGTCGCACCCCAATATTGACGCACAATCTTATCGTTACAAGCACTAAGCTTGGTCTCTTGAATCATAAGAATTGTAGGCTTCCACCGTTGCACAAGCTTTTTTTAACTTCTATCGTTTATTAGGGTCGTTAAAACCATTGACATTCCAAAAAATTATGTTAAACATTTAAATTTATTGCAACCCCGTACAAACCAAACCTTAAAACAAGATCAATCAAGATCCTTCCTTTTCTCCGGCCGCGAGCTCATCTTTAAAAGCATTAGCATGATCCAAAATTGTGTTTGTAACAAAATCTTTTTCTTGTTCGGTGAATACGATACCCGAAGGGTGACCGGAGTTTTTAAGTTTGCCATAGAGGGTATTAAATTTATCCGACATACCTTTAGCCACCTTTGAATAATCACCGGATGCATTAAGATTACTTCTCGCACTACCACTTGTACGTGATGCCGCATCATCAGTATCTTCATTTGAAGAGTTAATTTGCTTGCCAAACTCACTTCTTGACAAGGAGTTTGCAGCCTCCAAAGAAACTTCATTGTCAGAAACATTTTGGCTGTTATTGTTATTTTTCTTCGTAGATTGCACAATTTCATGAGCAACAATGATATTGTTCGAGATTTGTCATGAAGACAAAAAGGCAGATTACACAGGTGAAATGAACTTTTCTAACATTTTCATGAATCTGTTAGCCAAAAGTTTAGTATTACATAAACTTATCGGTCTACACTCAATCGGAGATTTATGTGTTTCCGTTTTAGGAATTAGGAATAGGAAAATTTTGTTTCCTTATCCAAGATTTATTTTGGAAAGAAAATTTTAAACTACTGCCGCCACTTGATCAACACAGTGTAGTTAAACTCATTTTGCTCAAAGCCCCTGACCACCATCGACTCAAACAGTTTAATGTTTATCTTGTCCATCAATTGAAATAGCTCCAAGCATCTTCCGCCATCCTATCTTTACAATGTGAATCTATTAAGATAGTAAAAGTTATCACATTGGGTGAAATCCCTCAATCTTTCATTTCATCAAAATGTCTTCTTGCTTCACCATGTAGGCAGTGTCCATGAATCATACAATACAATAATATGTCTTTGCATTTCCTCTAGTAACTATCTCGTCAAAGAGTATCTTTGCCTCATTCAACCGGCCTGAATTTCGAAGTCCACTTATGAATAAAAGAAGTATAAACAACTACATCCGGTACAACATTCAAATCTCTATATATCTCATTGAACAGAACCTGAGCTCCATCAATTAATTAAACCTCCTCTTCGGAGTGTATTTATGATCGCCGTTGGGGGCTCAAACATGGCCGAGAGGTAAATGGTCGCCTGTAAGGGCAAACCCTCATAGTTGACTATTCGACCATCCAAAGATGTGCAAATATAGGATTTGTGCACTCCATTAACTTTTGTTTTTACCAAGAGCAATCTTAGCTTTTATAAATACAAAGATAAGGATTTACAACGGCAGAGAAGTACGAATATGCGGTTTTAGCTATCGGACAGTGATGATAGAGTTTGTGAACCATTTTGGACCAGAACACTAGCCTCTATATGAAACATGCCATAATTAACAAGGGTTCATACACACACAAAGAAAAAAAGAAAAAGAAGAAAGTAAACTAGAGATCATTTAACTCACTTAGGGAGAGAGAGTGTTTAATAACAAAAAAAATAACGGAGTCACATAGTGAAAGATGCCATCATGATCAACGAGTAGACGCATCTGAATATCATGTTGACCATGTAGGCAGTGGCCATGAATGATACAACTATATGTGGTTACATTTCCTTTACTAATTAACCATCTCGTCCAGGAGTCTCTTTGCCGCATTCAAGCAGCCTGAATTGCAAAATATAAGTGTAAACAACTACATCCGAATCATACAACATTCAAATATCTATGTATTTCATTGACGAGAACCAGAGCTTCATCAATTAACAGAACAGCACAACCTACTCTGACCTTGGAACTAGGTTTACAGTTTACTTGAGTTTAGGGTTCGAAAAAAGTCAAAACTAGGAACCGACTATTAATTCTGGTCAAAACTAGGAACCGCCTGGAAACATTACCCAGATAGACTCGAACACTGTTTCCTAGTAGCTCTATAAGTTTTTTTTCCCTTATATATACATGGGCGCATGCATATAGCTCTTGTATCCCAGTTTTCATTGTTTCTTGATCCGCTTCTTGAAATAAAGAGTTTCATCAGTTTTTTCCTTTTCTTTCATGTTTCATCAGATAAGTAAATTCATTGAAGCCGTTTCAGGTAAAGAGAAGAAGAAAAATTGAAGTTCGTATTAAGTTTTTCTTCGACGATTTGGTATAAGCATGGAGTATTGTAGTTATACTCTGATTGATAAAGTTGGCGAAGGAACCTTCGGATACGTATGGAAAGCTATAGATAATCTAAGTGCTGATGGTTCTGAAATTGTAGCAATAAAGGAGATGAAGAAATTATATTCGTCCTTGGAAGAATGCCTTGAACTTCCAGAAGTCAGGGCATTGGTTAAACTCTATGGGGATCCGAATATCGTCGGACTCAGAAAACTCATCTTTGACAATCAGGTGTATATTTGGTCTTTGATTACGAAGAATCTACTCTGTATCGCCTTATGCATGATAAGATCAATCTTTGTACGGATGCTGAGTTACTAAACGGGTTATTGGAGAACAGGATAGGCCTTTTTTCGGAGTCTCGGATACGACGCTGGTCTCGTCAAATCTTGCTAGCTCTTGCACAGATGCATCGTCCTGGTGGATATATGCATCGAGATCTAAAACCAGATAACTTGCTGGTCGCTAGAGAAGGAGATTCAATAAAGATCGCGGATTTTGGTCAAGCTAGGGAAATTGATTCTAAATCACCGTGTTCAGATTATGTTACTACACGGATGTACCGCGCACCTGAAGTGTTGTTAAACTCGGTTTCGTATACCTCTGCTGTTGATATGTGGGCAGTTGGGGCTATAATGGCCGAACTGTATTCGTTTCGTCCTCTTTTTCCTGGTAAGAATCGAGCAGATCAGCTGTATAAGATTTGCAGTGTAATCGGAAGTCCAACTTATGAGTCGTGGGCAGAAGGAATACAACTTGCCAATTGGTGTGGTTACAAGTTTCCTCAAGTACATCCATATGGTATTTCTACAATGATACCATCTGCTAGTCATGAGGCTATAGATCTGATTAAATCCCTTTGTTCCTGGGATCCAAAAAACAGACCAACAGCTATGGAGGCTCTGAAGCATCCTTACTTTGCGCCCGATATGCGTGAATTGCCAGAAGCGACAACAAGTGCAAAATTGGAGCAGAGAATATATCCTAATCAGACTTGCTTTGGTGAAAAACTTCTTGGCCCTTTCTCCCCTGTTAGAGATATTACATTTGAAGATATGTTAAAGAGGGTTTGGGCAGAGGATACAAGTGCAAAGTTCGCGCAGAGAATATATCCTAATCAGACTTGCTTTGGTGTAGAACTTTTTGGCCCTTTCTCCCCTGTAGGAAACATGACAAGCCAAGATCTGTTTGAGAGTGTTTGGGGTTGCAGTTTAGATGCCTCTTTCAGAGAGATAACTCATCAGGAGAAGCAGACAGCAGCAGCAGCGCATGCTTTCTAAAGTTGGGGATCGGCAAAGATGATGCAACAAAAGTTTATGAAGATTCTTTGATTTGTTTAATAATTAACTTCCCCTTATTTTCTTCGGAAAATGGGTCATTTGTCCAAATATATTTAAAACATGGTTTAAATGGACGAGTAAAAATTTGTATGGGTGAAATGGACACCAAAAAAATAGTAAGGATGAATCCAGTTTCATCCTGACTTAAACTTAAAAAATAACAAGGATGAAACTGGATGCGTCCTAATGTAAATTAAAAATAAGAAAAAGTATTTGAAAATGGATAGGATGAAACTGTTTACATCCTGACTATTTTTAAATTTTTGTCCATTTAAACAGTATTAAAATCTAAATGTCCTTTTACCCAAGAATTGTTGATTTTGGTCTTTTTAACCAATTTTGTGTATATTTTTGTCTTCGTTTTTCTTTTAAAGCTTTCATGCATGGCTTATGTTCATGCTTTTTTAACTTAGAGTGAGCAAGAATTTGAAAAAAAGTGTACGAAACTTAATGCTGATATTTTGATACTCTTTCTTCGACTCTCGATTGCGCTTTTAAGTAAAACTAAAAGATACTGAAATAAAATAAAATAATAATAATAAAGAAAACTAAGTTTTAACAAGAAAGATTGTTCCCTGGTTCCACACTAAGTTGAGTACAATAGGTACGAGTCGTATGACCCTAGATTGAACCACTTCCGAGTTTCCACCATTGCACTCCATACAGTGATTGCACGGATAGTTGGACTAAACCCTTGGTTAGAAGCGATAAGCGGGTGAGTATTATGGGTGAGTATTATTCATACAAAACCAAATTGTTGTCTTAACTGAGATTACAAGCATCATTAATTACTGTGTCTGGATCATTTATACCATCATGATATTAGTTACTGTTTCCATGACCATAGTATCCCTTGCCAGAAGCTCGTGGAAATTGTTTCTTTCCCTAGTCACAGTGGTCATTATTTCATTTATTTGAGAGAAAAAGTGAGTGTTCCGGCAATGTGTAAGGCCCAGTGCTAAGCTTCAATATGAACGATGGAGTCATGGGAGTTGGGATTTCCAACAGCATTTTAAATTTGAGTGGTCGTTTATGTAGTTGATTCGCTAATAGATTGAAAGAAAAGGAAGATAGAATTTTATCCTCGAAAACGAAAAGTAAAAACTCAGTTTCTAACACAAAAAAAAGATTGTTCCCTGATTCCGCACTAAGTTGAGTACAGTAGATATGACCTGAAAATTGAAAATATAAAGAATTCTGACAAAAGAGGGCCTGGAAACATAAAGGAGGTAACAACTAGAGATTCTCCTTAGCCCAACGTTTAATATTTTCACTCTGAAGATGGCTCCTTTTTGATTTTGACGCAACAACACATGAATATATGCTCAAGTGAACAAATAAAACCTCGATACCTACAAAATACATACAATTTTTATTATTATTAGGCATGATTTTCAGCTCGTCATTTCCCATTGATGTGCCTCTTCTTAACTTTTGCCATTTATTTCCAACAAAAAAAGGAGGAAAACCAACTCATGCAAAATAAATAAATGAATCTCAGTTCTGATAACTTCACATTGATCTGCATATAACCCAAATAAAGCTTTCACCTAATATGATCAGCCAAACCGCGGTCATTAAAAAAATAGATGCAACATCAAATCAGCAGCTCGTCAAAGAAAATGCATAATTGTTTAGAAGAATATGTTGGAAAGTGGGTACTCAGAGGATGAAATTCAGAGAACAGAAAAGAATGTTGTGTCACTAAGCTTCAAAGCCTTTTGATTCTTTTTAGAAAATATTTCGATCATTCCCAAATAATTGGCGAGTGCATTAGTCAATGAATAATGCTTTTAGGATATGATGAAGCCCTAACAACGTTGTTGGATTCAAGAGTTGTACTCCCTTGATCCAATCAAAAACACACGGTATTTAGAGTCTGATGATGCTTATATAGAGAACATAGATTTTTGATGTGTTGAAATGGGAGAAGGCCTTCGCTATTTAAAGAGGAATTCATGTCTTTCGGAGATGTCTTTCTATCTTCAATAGACGCTTTCAACAGGTATCCATTAATGGTATCTCTTGAAACAAACCCTATGGGAAGCTACACATCGATAAAACGTTTTGGTAACCGATACAGGTCGAATACATCCGGGAGTTACCACCCCCTACCCCCGGATAGCGGCAAACATTTATGAAAATATTCAACAGAATAGAGCATTTCGAATGTAGATACGACCTATTAGTTTTTAACATCGACAAGATCTACAAGCAAGAAACTGCAAATGTTATTGACAGATCTATAGAGGTTATTGTTCTATATAAAGAAACAACAAGAGTAAAAAACAATAACAAATACCCTAACCTAGAAGTTGTAAAACAAAGAAAGTAAATAAAGATAAAGACGAGTTACAAATAGCACATTTTTTACACGGAATAAATAAGAAAACAGACTTATACTGCTAACACTCCCCCTCAATCTGATGGAGGGTGAAAACAATGCATCATTTGACAAGACAAGTTGTAAAAGGTAGTAGAAGCAAGTCCTTCGGTGGAGAGGTCAGCTAGCTGTCGAGAAGAAGGTATGACTGAACTACAACAATTCCATCATCCATCAAATCCGAAAAAAAGTGATAATCAAGTTCAATGTCTTTTTTCATAGTTTGAGAGTATCTTTTCCTAGACATAAACGCTCACCGTACACCATCTTCCCTAACTTCATACATACTAGCCACCACGACCTCCTTGGTCCTTGAAGCTTCATAATCCAAAGGAACATATCACATAACCATCCTGCACCAAGCCAAGAGTCATCCCAAAATCTAGTTTTCTTACCCGCTCCAATCTTGAATCTAATACTTTTATTGAAATCTTCAAGCTATGATCTTCCTCCATAAAGCATCTTTCTCCACGCCAAAGCGCCACCACCATTTTTTTAGCAAAGCCGAGTTCACTTGCTTAGCTCTTCTTATACCACCACCTTTTTCTTTTGGTTTTGAAGACAATTCCCAACCAATATTATGAATTCTTTTCTTATTGTCATAATCCATAAGAAACTTCTCACAATTCTATCAATTTTCTTAGTTATGGATCAAGGAGCAAGAAAAATAGAGAGATAATAAATGGGTAGACTAGCTAAAACACTTTTGATGAGAGTTAACTTACCTCCTGTTGCTATTGGTTTTCCATTCCAAGAAGTAACTATTTTGCCACAAATTTCAAGTGTTTTTCCCCATTTTTGAGTGCCTCCTACCTTGTCTCCCTAAGGTAAGCCAAGATATATGCTAGGAAAACTCGCATATTTGCATCCTAGCATGTTAGCATAATTTTCAACATCCTCCTCGACCGCGACTCCAAATAAGCTACTTTGAAAGAAATTTATCTTCAAACCAGAAGTTAACTCGAAACAAAGAAGAAGGTAGCGAAGGTTATCAACTTGTTCTCTCTTAGCATCAAGAAAAATGATAGTGTCATCGGCAAATTTCAAGTGATTTATTTTTGTTCCCCCCTCCTTGACGGAGAAACCCGAGATTTGATCATGTTCTTGTGCTTTACTCAACATACAACTTAAGACTTCACAAACAATATTAAAAAGAAAAGGAGAAAGAGGGTCTCCTTGACGAAGTCCCTTTCACTACACTACCGAATAACCGAAAGACGATCCATTAACAAGAACCGAGAACTTTGAGAATGTTAAACAATTTCTAATCCAACCCTCCAAACACCACCAAACCCCATTTTGCACAAAAATTCATTTAAAAAATTCCAATTCACTTTATCAAACGCCTTTTCAAAATCAAGCTTGCAAACCAACCCCGATAATTTTTGACGAAGTCTAGAATCCACACATTCATTTGCTATCAAAATTCCATCAAGAATTTGTCTTCCTTTAATAAAACTAGATTGAGTTGTTGAGATTAGAGTAGGAAGGTATACCTTTAAATGCTCACTTTTGAAATGATTTTGTACACATTCCCAATAAGACTAATAGGCCGAAAATCTTTTACTTCTTCTACACCCGTCTTCTTAGGGATAAGCGCAATAAAATTATTTTTCAATGACGAATGAAGAATTATTTGGTCGTGAAATTCTTCGAAAACCTTCATCAAATCTTCTTTTAGAAAATCCCAACAAACAAGAAAGAACTTCATAGGAAATCCATCCGGACCCGGAGCACGAACAATTCATAAATCTTTAATTTCATTCTTAATTTCTTCTTCACAAAAAGTCTCTCCAACCATATGCTTGCATTCTCATCAATACTCTTTAGACACATATTTTTGATTCTTGGACGCTTGTTTGAAATTTCTTTAAATGCTAACTCAAAATGATTTGCGATACCCAACTCGATTTCTTCTTTGTTTTCGGTCTATCGACCATTGATATGAAGGTTATTGATGTTGTTAAAAGCTCTATGACCCCTAACTACTAGATAAAAATGTTTGGTGTTTCTATCTCCATCTCGAAAGTATCTAATTCTTGACTTTGCCGCATCATTATGCTTTGACGACGATGAGCCACATCAAACTCCATTTTAGTCGTCACAAGCATGTCTTCTCTTCACCTTCGGTAAGACCCCTTTCATCATGTTGTTCATCTCTCTCTCATCTTGGTAAGTTCCAAGTCTTTGTTTCCAGTCTATCGACCATTAATACGAAGGTTATTGATGTTGTTAAAAGCTTTATGACCCCTCACTACTCGATGAAAATGTTTGGTGTTTCTATCTCCATCTCGAAAATATCTAATTATTGACTTTTTCCGCATCATTATGCTTTGACGACGATGAGCCACATCAAACTCCATTTTAGCCGTCAAAATCATGTCTTCTTCACCTTCGGTAAGACCCCTTTCATCATCTAGTTCATCTAACTCTCTCATCTTGGTAAGTGCCAAGTCAATTGCCCTATCAATGTTCCTAAAGACGTCTCGATTCCACACCTTCAATTTCTCCTTCAAAGCATGTAACTTCTTTGAAAAACATTCACCCGCCGTGCCTACAACAGAAAAAGATTCCCACCATTCTTTCATTAAAGAAATCATGTTAGTTCCTTCTAGCCAAGATAATTGAAATCGAAAAGGGAAAGCACCCCAATCCGAGTCCTTTGAGCATAACTCAATGGGAAAATGATCCGAAAAAGATTTTGCAAGTCGCTTGAAGTTGATATTTGAAAAATGATCTTCCCAATCCGACGAGAAAAGAAAACGGTCAATTTTTCTCTTCTTATTACGTGGCCTACTCCAATTATACTTCCACCATGTATCTTATATCGTTGAAGTCTCCACCGAAAAACAAAGGCATTCCATTCCAATAACCATGCAAGGTAGCTAGCTCCATACGAAATATTTTTTTTTTCGTTCACATTGCAAGGACCATAAACACCAATTAAGACCCAACGGAAGTTATCCTCCAAATTCGACAAGAGATATTTATAGTAAAAGTTCCTTCAAGAAAGTCATCAACCTCAATCAAATCTGAATTCCATATCAACAAAATTCCGCCCGATCTTCCATCAGAATTTAAAGCAATCCACTTGCACGGAGTCGCACCCCAATATTGACGCACAATCTTATCGTTACAAGCACTAAGCTTGGTCTCTTGAATCATAAGAATTGTAGGCTTCCACCGTTGCACAAGCTTTTTTTAACTTCTATCGTTTATTAGGGTCGTTAAAACCATTGACATTCCAAAAAATTATGTTAAACATTTAAATTTATTGCAACCCCGTACAAACCAAACCTTAAAACAAGATCAATCAAGATCCTTCCTTTTCTCCGGCCGCGAGCTCATCTTTAAAAGCATTAGCATGATCCAAAATTGTGTTTGTAACAAAATCTTTTTCTTGTTCGGTGAATACGATACCCGAAGGGTGACCGGAGTTTTTAAGTTTGCCATAGAGGGTATTAAATTTATCCGACATACCTTTAGCCACCTTTGAATAATCACCGGATGCATTAAGATTACTTCTCGCACTACCACTTGTACGTGATGCCGCATCATCAGTATCTTCATTTGAAGAGTTAATTTGCTTGCCAAACTCACTTCTTGACAAGGAGTTTGCAGCCTCCAAAGAAACTTCATTGTCAGAAACATTTTGGCTGTTATTGTTATTTTTCTTCGTAGATTGCACAATTTCATGAGCAACAATGATATTGTTCGAGATTTGTCATGAAGACAAAAAGGCAGATTACACAGGTGAAATGAACTTTTCTAACATTTTCATGAATCTGTTAGCCAAAAGTTTAGTATTACATAAACTTATCGGTCTACACTCAATCGGAGATTTATGTGTTTCCGTTTTAGGAATTAGGAATAGGAAAATTTTGTTTCCTTATCCAAGATTTATTTTGGAAAGAAAATTTTAAACTACTGCCGCCACTTGATCAACACAGTGTAGTTAAACTCATTTTGCTCAAAGCCCCTGACCACCATCGACTCAAACAGTTTAATGTTTATCTTGTCCATCAATTGAAATAGCTCCAAGCATCTTCCGCCATCCTATCTTTACAATGTGAATCTATTAAGATAGTAAAAGTTATCACATTGGGTGAAATCCCTCAATCTTTCATTTCATCAAAATGTCTTCTTGCTTCACCATGTAGGCAGTGTCCATGAATCATACAATACAATAATATGTCTTTGCATTTCCTCTAGTAACTATCTCGTCAAAGAGTATCTTTGCCTCATTCAACCGGCCTGAATTTCGAAGTCCACTTATGAATAAAAGAAGTATAAACAACTACATCCGGTACAACATTCAAATCTCTATATATCTCATTGAACAGAACCTGAGCTCCATCAATTAATTAAACCTCCTCTTCGGAGTGTATTTATGATCGCCGTTGGGGGCTCAAACATGGCCGAGAGGTAAATGGTCGCCTGTAAGGGCAAACCCTCATAGTTGACTATTCGACCATCCAAAGATGTGCAAATATAGGATTTGTGCACTCCATTAACTTTTGTTTTTACCAAGAGCAATCTTAGCTTTTATAAATACAAAGATAAGGATTTACAACGGCAGAGAAGTACGAATATGCGGTTTTAGCTATCGGACAGTGATGATAGAGTTTGTGAACCATTTTGGACCAGAACACTAGCCTCTATATGAAACATGCCATAATTAACAAGGGTTCATACACACACAAAGAAAAAAAGAAAAAGAAGAAAGTAAACTAGAGATCATTTAACTCACTTAGGGAGAGAGAGTGTTTAATAACAAAAAAAATAACGGAGTCACATAGTGAAAGATGCCATCATGATCAACGAGTAGACGCATCTGAATATCATGTTGACCATGTAGGCAGTGGCCATGAATGATACAACTATATGTGGTTACATTTCCTTTACTAATTAACCATCTCGTCCAGGAGTCTCTTTGCCGCATTCAAGCAGCCTGAATTGCAAAATATAAGTGTAAACAACTACATCCGAATCATACAACATTCAAATATCTATGTATTTCATTGACGAGAACCAGAGCTTCATCAATTAACAGAACAGCACAACCTACTCTGACCTTGGAACTAGGTTTACAGTTTACTTGAGTTTAGGGTTCGAAAAAAGTCAAAACTAGGAACCGACTATTAATTCTGGTCAAAACTAGGAACCGCCTGGAAACATTACCCAGATAGACTCGAACACTGTTTCCTAGTAGCTCTATAAGTTTTTTTTTCCCTTATATATACATGGGCGCATGCATATAGCTCTTGTATCCCAGTTTTCATTGTTTCTTGATCCGCTTCTTGAAATAAAGAGTTTCATCAGTTTTTTCCTTTTCTTTCATGTTTCATCAGATAAGTAAATTCATTGAAGCCGTTTCAGGTAAAGAGAAGAAGAAAAATTGAAGTTCGTATTAAGTTTTTCTTCGACGATTTGGTATAAGCATGGAGTATTGTAGTTATACTCTGATTGATAAAGTTGGCGAAGGAACCTTCGGATACGTATGGAAAGCTATAGATAATCTAAGTGCTGATGGTTCTGAAATTGTAGCAATAAAGGAGATGAAGAAATTATATTCGTCCTTGGAAGAATGCCTTGAACTTCCAGAAGTCAGGCATTGGTTAAACTCTATGGGGATCCGAATATCGTCGGACTCAGAAAACTCATCTTTGACAATCAGGTGTTATATTTGGTCTTTGATTACGAAGAATCTACTCTGTATCGCCTTATGCATGATAAGATCAATCTTTGTACGGATGCTGAGTTACTAAACGGGTTATTGGAGAACAGGATAGGCCTTTTTCGGAGTCTCGGATACGACGCTGGTCTCGTCAAATCTTGCTAGCTCTTGCACAGATGCATCGTCCTGGTGGATATATGCATCGAGATCTAAAACCAGATAACTTGCTGGTCGCTAGAGAAGGAGATTCAATAAAGATCGCGGATTTTGGTCAAGCTAGGGAAATTGATTCTAAATCACCGTGTTCAGATTATGTTACTACACGGATGTACCGCGCACCTGAAGTGTTTTAAACTCGGTTTCGTATACCTCTGCTGTTGATATGTGGGCAGTTGGGGCTATAATGGCCGAACTGTATTCGTTTCGTCCTCTTTTTCCTGGTAAGAATCGAGCAGATCAGCTGTATAAGATTTGCAGTGTAATCGGAAGTCCAACTTATGAGTCGTGGGCAGAAGGAATACAACTTGCCAATTGGTGTGGTTACAAGTTTCCTCAAGTACATCCATATGGTATTTCTACAATGATACCATCTGCTAGTCATGAGGCTATAGATCTGATTAAATCCCTTTGTTCTGGGATCCAAAAAACAGACCAACAGCTATGGAGGCTCTGAAGCATCCTTACTTTGCGCCCGATATGCGTGAATTGCCAGAAGCGACAACAAGTGCAAAATTGGAGCAGAGAATATATCCTAATCAGACTTGCTTTGGTGAAAAACTTCTTGGCCCTTTCTCCCCTGTTAGAGATATTACATTGAAGATATGTTAAAGAGGGTTTGGGCAGAGGATACAAGTGCAAAGTTCGCGCAGAGAATATATCCTAATCAGACTTGCTTTGGTGTAGAACTTTTTGGCCCTTTCTCCCCTGTAGGAAACATGACAAGCCAAGATCTGTTTGAGAGTGTTTGGGGTTGCAGTTTAGATGCCTCTTTCAGAGAGATAACTCATCAGGAGAAGCAGACAGCAGCAGCAGCGCATGCTTTCTAAAGTTGGGGATCGGCAAAGATGATGCAACAAAAGTTTATGAAGATTCTTTGATTTGTTTAATAATTAACTTCCCCTTATTTTCTTCGGAAAATGGGTCATTTGTCCAAATATATTTAAAACATGGTTTAAATGGACGAGTAAAAATTTGTATGGGTGAAATGGACACCAAAAAAATAGTAAGGATGAATCCAGTTTCATCCTGACTTAAACTTAAAAAATAGCAAGGATGAAACTGGATGCGTCCTAATGTAAATTAAAAATAAGAAAAAGTATTTGAAAATGGATAGGATGAAACTGTTTATCCTGACTATTTTTAAATTTTTGTCCATTTAAACAGTATTAAAATCTAAATGTCCTTTTTACCCAAGAATTGTTGATTTTGGTCTTTTTAACCAATTTTGTGTATATTTTTGTCTTCGTTTTTCTTTTAAAGCTTTCATGCATGGCTTATGTTCATGCTTTTTTAACTTAGAGTGAGCAAGAATTTGAAAAAAAGTGTACGAAACTTAATGCTGATATTTTGATACTCTTTCTTCGACTCTCGATTGCGCTTTTAAGTAAAACTAAAAGATACTGAAATAAAATAAAATAATAATAATAAAAAAACTAAGTTTTAACAAGAAAGATTGTTCCCTGGTTCCACACTAAGTTGAGTACAATAGGTATGAGTCGTATGACCCTAGATTGAACCACTTCCGAGTTTCCACCATTGCACTCCATACAGTGATTGCACGGATAGTTGGACTAAACCCTTGGTTAGAAGCGATAAGCGGGTGAGTATTATGGGTGAGTATTATTCATACAAAACCAAATTGTTGTCTTAACTGAGATTACAAGCATCATTAATTACTGTGTCTGGATCATTTATACCATCATGATATTAGTTACTGTTTCCATGACCATAGTATCCCTTGCCAGAAGCTCGTGGAAATTGTTTCTTTCCCTAGTCACAGTGGTCATTATTTCATTTATTTGAGAGAAAAAGTGAGTGTTCCGGCAATGTGTAAGGCCCAGTGCTAAGCTTCAATATGAACGATGGAGTCATGGGAGTTGGGATTTCCAACAGCATTTTAAATTTGAGTGGTCGTTTATGTAGTTGATTCGCTAATAGATTGAAAGAAAAGGAAGATAGAATTTTATCCTCGAAAACGAAAAGTAAAAACTCAGTTTCTAACACAAAAAAAAAGATTGTTCCCTGATTCCGCACTAAGTTGAGTACAGTAGATATGACCTGAAAATTGAAAATATAAAGAATTCTGACAAAAGAGGGCCTGGAAACATAAAGGAGGTAACAACTAGAGATTCTCCTTAGCCCAACGTTTAATATTTTCACTCTGAAGATGGCTCCTTTTTGATTTTGACGCAACAACACATGAATATATCTGCTCAAGTGAACAAATAAAACCTCGATACCTACAAAATACATACAATTTTTATTATTATTAGGCATGATATTCAGCTCGTCATTTCCCATTGATGTGCCTCTTCTTAACTTTTGCCATTTATTTCCAACAAAAAAAAGGAGGAAAACCAACTCATGCAAAATAAATAAATGAATCTCAGTTCTGATAACTTCACATTGATCTGCATATAACCCAAATAAAGCTTTCACCTAATATGATCAGCCAAACCGCGGTCATTAAAAAAAATAGATGCAACATCAAATCAGCAGCTCGTCAAAGAAAATGCATAATTGTTTAGAAGAATATGTTGGAAAGTGGGTACTCAGAGGATGAAATTCAGAGAACAGAAAAGAATGTTGTGTCACTAAGCTTCAAAGCCTTTTGATTCTTTTTAGAAAATATTTCGATCATTCCCAAATAATTGGCGAGTGCAATTAGTCAATGAATAATGCTTTTAGGATATGATGAAGCCCTAACAACGTTGTTGGATTCAAGAGTTGTACTCCCTTGATCCAATCAAAAACACACGGTATTTAGAGTCTGATGATGCTTATATAGAGAACATAGATTTTTGATGTGTTGAAATGGGAGAAGGCCTTCGCTATTTAAAGAGGAATTCATGTCTTTCGGAGATGTCTTTCTATCTTCAATAGACGCTTTCAACAGGTATCCATTAATGGTATCTCTTGAAACAAACCCTATGGGAAGCTACACATCGATAAAACGTTTTGGTAACCGATACAGGTCGAATACATCCGGGAGTTACCACCCCCTACCCCCGGATAGCGGCAAACATTTATGAAAATATTCAACAGAATAGAGCATTTCGAATGTAGATACGACCTATTAGTTTTTAACATCGACAAGATCTACAAGCAAGAAACTGCAAATGTTATTGACAGATCTATAGAGGTTATTGTTCTATATAAAGAAACAACAAGAGTAAAAATAACAAATACCCCTAACCTAGAAGTTGTAAAACAAAGAAAGTAAATAAAGATAAAGACGAGTTACAAATAGCACATTTTTTACACGGAATAAATAAGAAAACAGACTTATACTGCTAACACTCCCCCTCAATCTGATGGAGGGTGAAAACAATGCATCATTTGACAAGACAAGTTGTAAAAGGTAGTAGAAGCAAGTCCTTCGGTGGAGAGGTCAGCTAGCTGTCGAGAAGAAGGTATGACTGAACTACAACAATTCCATCATCCATCAAATCCGAAAAAAAGTGATAATCAAGTTCAATGTCTTTTTTCATAGTTTGAGAGTATCTTTTCCTAGACATAAACGCTCACCGTACACCATCTTCCCTAACTTCATACATACTAGCCACCACGACCTCCTTGGTCCTTGAAGCTTCATAATCCAAAGGAAACATATCACATAACCATCCTGCACCAAGCCAAGAGTCATCCCAAAATCTAGTTTTCTTACCCGCTCCAATCTTGAATCTAATACTTTTATTGAAATCTTCAAGCTATGATCTTCCTCCATAAAGCATCTTTCTCCACGCCAAAGCGCCACCACCATTTTTTTAGCAAAGCCGAGTTCACTTGCTTAGCTCTTCTTATACCACCACCTTTTTCTTTTGGTTTTGAAGACAATTCCCAACCAATATTATGAATTCTTTTCTTATTGTCATAATCCATAAGAAACTTCTCACAATTCTATCAATTTTCTTAGTTATGGATCAAGGAGCAAGAAAAATAGAGAGATAATAAATGGGTAGACTAGCTAAAACACTTTTGATGAGAGTTAACTTACCTCCTGTTGCTATTGGTTTTCCATTCCAAGAAGTAACTATTTTGCCACAAATTTCAAGTGTTTTTCCCCATTTTTGAGTGCCTCCTACCTTGTCTCCCTAAGGTAAGCCAAGATATATGCTAGGAAAACTCGCATATTTGCATCCTAGCATGTTAGCATAATTTTCAACATCCTCCTCGACCGCGACTCCAAATAAGCTACTTTGAAAGAAATTTATCTTCAAACCAGAAGTTAACTCGAAACAAAGAAGAAGGTAGCGAAGGTTATCAACTTGTTCTCTCTTAGCATCAAGAAAAATGATAGTGTCATCGGCAAATTTCAAGTGATTTATTTTTGTTCCCCCCTCCTTGACGGAGAAACCCGAGATTTGATCATGTTCTTGTGCTTTACTCAACATACAACTTAAGACTTCACAAACAATATTAAAAAGAAAAGGAGAAAGAGGGTCTCCTTGACGAAGTCCCTTTTCACTACCGAAATAACCGAAAGACGATCCATTAACAAGAACCGAGAACTTTGAGAATGTTAAACAATTTCTAATCCAACCCTCCAAACACCACCAAACCCCATTTTGCACAAAAATTCATTTAAAAAATTCCAATTCACTTTATCAAACGCCTTTTCAAAATCAAGCTTGCAAACCAACCCCGATAATTTTTGACGAAGTCTAGAATCCACACATTCATCTGCTATCAAAATTCCATCAAGAATTTGTCTTCCTTTAATAAAACTAGATTGAGTTGTTGAGATTAGAGTAGGAAGGTATACCTTTAAACGCTCACTTTTGAAATGATTTTGTACACATTCCCAATAAGACTAATAGGCCGAAAATCTTTTACTTCTGAGTCGTGGGCAGAAGGAATACAACTTGCCAATTGGTGTGGTTACAAGTTTCCTCAAGTACATCCATATGGTATTTCTACAATGATACCATCTGCTAGTCACGAGGCTATAGATCTGATTAAATCCCTTTGTTCTTGGGATCCAAAAAACAGACCAACAGCTATGGAGGCTCTGAAGCATCCTTACTTTGCGCCCGATATGCGTGAATTGCCAGAAGCGACAACAAGTGCAAAATTGGAGCAGAGAATATATCCTAATCAGACTTGCTTTGGCGAAAAACTTTTTGGCCCCTTCTCCCCTGTTAGAGCTATTACAATTGAAGATCATTTAGAGAGGGTTTGGGTAGAGGATACAGGTGCAAAGTTCGAGCAGAGAATATATCCTAATCAGACTTGCTTTGATGCATAACTTTTTGGCCCTTTCTCCCTAGGCAATATTTTTTTATTTTTTTTTATAAGCAAAGGCCTTCAAAAAGGCTAATGGTCCTCGTACTGTTGGAAGGATCCAAACAGGGGTTTAGACCAGTACATGGAAGATTTGTTTTGTTTTTCCCATTGAGCAAGCTCATGAGCTACAGAGTTACAACTTCTAGGTTGAAAACTAAAGATACAAGCAGATAATTTAGAAGAAAAAAATAGAATGTCTTTAAAGATAGCATCCGTCCTAGAGTCTCCATCGAAATCCCCAGCTAAAAATTGATCGATGGGAGCTTTAGCATCACGTTCTACAATGATGTGAGAGAGATGTTGTTCCACAGCTTTCTTCAGAACTGCCCAGATGGCCCTTGCTTCAGCTTCTTCAGCAGAGTGAACATCAAAGACTAGAGAGGCACAAAAGGTTGCTTTTCTTGAAAAATCACGCATCACATATCCTGCACTATTAGCTCCAGAGATATCATCAAAGGCACCATTAGTATTACATTTAATCCAACCAAAAGAAGGAGGCATCCATTTATCACTTATACTGATATAAATGGTGGAGGGAGTAGTCAAACTAGAATTTTTAGAAATCCTAGTGAGAAGCATAGCTCTAGTTCTAGCTAAGACAGCATTGTAGTTTTCTCTAATGCCTTGGAAAATGAAGTTGTTTCTACTAGTCCAGAGGGACCATAAAATAGCCACAAAGAGACATTGATTATCCTCAGACAATTTAGACTGATGGTCAGTTAACCAGAAAATAAGCCAATCTAGAAAGGATTTATTCTGAAAAAAATGAGTATTAGTGTTGAAATCAGAAATGAACCCAACTATACTAGCAAAGGGGCAAGTGACCAAAGCATGCATTATAGTTTCATGAGGATCGGAACACCTAGGACAATCCACACTATGCATAGGCATTCTGGTATGGAGAATGGTTCTGGAGGGTAAGACATTTTTAGCTGCTCTCCATAAAAGAACCTGAATTCTGTAAGGCACTTTAACTTTCCAAATGCACTTCAAAGGTTTTTATAAGGGGAAGGCCTAAAGCCTCTGAGCCCCAAGTAGGAAATATTACAAGTGAAGAGATTTGCTATAGTGCAAAACTTTTTGGCCCTTTCTCCCCTGTAGGAAATATTACAAGTGAAGATCTGTTGAAGAGGTATGAGTTTGGGGGTGCACTTGGACGACTCTTTCGAAGAGATAGCTCCTTCAAAGAAGCAGACAGCAGCAGCGCCATGACAAAACAATGTGTATGTGCTTTCTAGTGTTGGCGATCGGCAAAGATGATGCAATTCATGAAGATTCTTTGATAGTTTGATTTGTTTAATTGCCTTCCTTTGTGTTCTTGGCTTCGTTTTTGTTTTAAAGTTTTCATGGCTCATGTTAATGATTTTTAATTTAGAGTGGGCAAGATATGAAAAAACATAACAAAGTGAACAAAAATTTTAAACTAGTGTACCAACATAATGCTAAGATTTTGATACCCATCATTATTCAAATCTCAATTGTGCGTCCAAGTAAAATAACCACATTAAGGAGTAAATTACATACCAGAGACTCGGATGTTATTACAGCAAAGTGAGCAAACAGAATTATCAGACGGTTAACAATCAACAGTTCAAATTCGAATACCTTTCCATATTCCCTAGAAAAACTAAACAACAAATACGTAACATTGATTCAAAGGGCAATAGTTGACGTACCAAGGTCCTCTGCCTACTTCAGCTTCTCATTAATCATTTCTTGAGTGCGATGTTCTGGCGGAGCAAGCACAGACAATGGGGCCAAAGATGGAGGAGCTGGAAGCGCGCGGCTGCTGTAAAGAAGCTCTATCCTTATTGAAGGCGTCGAGAAGAAGCATTGACTAGCATTCAAAATATCAACACCGAAAAAAGAAAAAACTAGAGATCTTTTTACTCGTCTATGGAGAGAGTGTTTACTAATAAAAAGTTAATGGAGTCACCTGGTGAAAGATATCCTTCACGCATCTTGCGAAGAAATTGCAATGCCTTGGCAGGCTCCTTTGCTCTAAGAAAACCATTGATGAAGGTATCATATGTTCTAGCATTTGGCGAACAACCCTTCTCTTCCATTTCGATGAATAATGTGTAAGCCTCCAGTAACATCTTGTCACGGAAGAGGCCTTTGATCATTGTATTATATGTTACTACATTAGGTGTCAATCCTTTGTTTGGGATCTCAATAAACAGCTTTCTTGCATCTTCCAACTGACCAGCCTGACATAAACCATAAGTAAGAATACTGTACATTTCAATATTAGCTATGATACCAATACCCTCCATGGATTCAAACAATTCTACTGCCTTATCCAATTTCCTATTCTTGCAGAGACCATTCATCATCGTAGCGTATGTAACTTCATTTGGAGATGGACCAAAAGATTGCATCTCGCTAACTAATCTTTCTGCTTCCCTAACTCTTCCAACACGGTATAATCCCCCTAACAGTGCAGTGTAAGTAACAGTGTCAGGTTGCAGTCCACTCCGTTTCATTTTCTTGAATAGCTGCGTAGCTTCATCCAACTTACGATTCTTGCAATACCCAATGATTAACACACTGTATCTGAACTCATCTGGCTCGAGGCCTCTATCCACCATCAAGTCAAACAGTTTAGCCGCTTCTTGCAGTCGACCTGTCAAACAGAGATCGGGTTTTATGTGCATCTGGTGCATTAAATTTAAATAACCCCAAGCATCTTCCATCATCCCATCTTTAGAACATGAATCTATTAATATATTAAAGGTTACTGTATTTGGTAATATCCCTTGATCCATCATTGCATCAAAAAACCTTTTTGCTTCTTCCCATCGACCATGTAAGCAATGACAATGAATCATACAACTATAAGTTGTTACACTTGCAAAGATCCCTCTACTAGCCATCTCTTTAAGGAGTCTCTTTGCCTCATTCAACCGGCCTGAATTGCAAATTCCATTGATCAAAGAATTGTAAACAACTACATCGGGTAAAACATTCAAATCCCTATGCATATCGGAGAAGAGAATTAAAGCTTCATCAACTAATCCTCCTCTGCAAAGTGTATCTATGATCGCAGAATATGAAACAACACTAGGTCTGCAATTCCATTTCATCATATTGTTTTTCAGCTGAAGAGCACAACCCACTTGACCAGTTTTACAAAGCCCATGTATAAGAGTGCTACATGTAAAGGCATCAGGTTGAATACCTGTTTCAGTCATTTTACCGAACACTTTGAATGCAGGTTCGATCTTTTCTTGAAGACACAACCCTTTAATCAGTGTAGTAAAAGTGACAGTATCAGGATGATAACCTCTCTTTATAATCTCTCCAAGCAAACAAAACCCATGATCAACCTTTCCTAATTGACAACAGCAATTAATCAAAATGGTGAACGTATACAGATCAGGTTCTACTCCAACCAAATTCCATCTTCTTATACAACATAATCACATCTGAGTAACACTTGATTTTGGATAAAGAACTCAACACATGACAGAATGTACTATTAGATGGTAATGGCCTTTCCAAAATCAACTTATCAAAGTATTGCAAACCATCTTCAAGCTTCTTAATCTTACCAGATTTACAGTCATCCCTCACATTTTGCTCAAGTTGTGTTACTCTTTTATAACCTCCTGAACCAGAAGAATAATTGGAGATTGCTGTTGTGTGCAGTAATATCTTGCCCAATTTCATTTTCTCAGAGTCAGAGAGAAAGAGAGAAAATTGGTAGCAAAACTTAGTATAGAGTCTGAGGAAAAAGAAAATGAGAAAAAAAAAAAGAGTTACACAGCCCTCTGAAAGGTCTTTACATTATTTTTGTAGTTGAGAGAAGTTCAAACTGGCGGATTTAGCCATCCGACAGTAATGAAATGACAGCTTTCATGAAACATTTTGGATCAAAACAGAAGAAGCCTCTACAGCATAACAATAAGGAATAAATAGAACATCTTGTTTTATGAAATTTTTCGTCAAGTCTAGAAACTGAGCCTGTAAACGAAATAGCACCGGAAGCGCAATCTATAGGGATGATATAACATTTCAAGATTGGCAAAACTTTGGTGCACACAAATTAGGGAAAACTGCTTGACAAGTTACAATAGCTGAATCCTCAACCAAAGCAAATAATTCATAAGCTAAAAAATGTTCTCATGTAAACAGAAAATAAAGATTGACATTTTCATGCCAACCGGGCGGATTACCATAATCTACATCAAGATCTAAATATCATTAAAACAGAACATGATTCTTGGTACGGTAAAGATTTAACATCTAAAGCTTCCCTTCAGCTTTATCCTCATGCTTCTTGTTACTTGGATACCAATCAGTAGCGATCGTACCGCCTGCTGCTGCATCAACATATGCAAGGTGAAATCAGAAATGATACGATGTGAATTTTAGAACTAGGTGTCGCGCAATTGAAAGATATCTTATACAAAAGGAGAAGTGAGTAAACAAGAACAGTTTTGATACCTGTGGCGGCCATGATCCCTTGAAGAACGATCCCTCGACCGGGATCGGGATCTTCTGCGACTCCTAGAATCATGATTGCGGGAACGCTCGGACTCTCTCTCTCGTTCCCTGTTACGATCCCGGTCATGGTCTCTGTTCCTACGGTCATAATCTCTTCCTCGATCGCGGGTATCACCTCTATCATCCCTACTAACCCTACGATCCCTACTTGATGCTCTGTCACGGTCCACGCTTCGATCTTTCGATCTGCATCCAAGGAAACAATCTTGAGAGAATCAACAAAACAACAGATATATGTAACACCAACGACTTAATCAGTACTGATGAACATCAACAAAAGTTACCTTCTATCATCTTCAGATCGATCCACTACCTTCCGAATCTTATTTCTGTCTTCCTGCAGAAATTTGATCCCCATTGAATTATCATCAAATATTGCAACTTAGAATGCAGTAAAAGCAACAATTATTTAGACTCAGACCTATGAAATTCCGCAAGAAAGGAGACGCAGAAATACTCTTGAACCCTAACAGTTATTAACCCCTCGTACGAATCAAGGAAAACTTACAAACATAGTGCACCTGCAATTTTTCGGTGTTTGAAGAATACTGTACCCTTCTTTAACACCTTCCCCCAACAAACCACCACAAACATACAAACACTATTTGACGGAAGAATGTTAAGAAAAGTTGGAACGACCCAAAAAACTGAAATTATAAAGAATTCTTACAAAAAAAAGAGCCAGAAGACGTAAGAGGTAACAACATACAGATTCGCCTTAGCCCAACGTTTAATAATTTTACTCTGAAGATGGCCCCTTGTTGATTTTGTCGCAACAAGACATGAAGATATCAGCTCAAGTGAACAAAGAGAACCTCGATACGAGCGAAATACATACAATTTTTAGTAGGCATGATTTCAGCTGTTCATTTCCCATTGATAAGCCCCTTCTTAACTTTTGCCATTTATTCCAACAAAAAAAGGAGGGAAAGCAACTCATGCAAAAAAAAAAAAAAAAAAAGATATGAATCTCACCTGAAGCTCTGCTAACTTCTCACGGATCTGCATATAACCCAAATGAAGCTTCCCACCAAAATGATCAGCCAAACGGCGGTCACTAGAAAAATACATGCAACATCAAAGCAGCTACTCATCACAGAAAATGCATAATTATATATTTTTAAAAACAGAGCATATTGACTGCAGGAATAGCCTACTAATAGTTTTTAACAGCTATGAAATCTACAAGCAAGAAAATGGAAAAACACGCACATTCTTTGGCTGCAAAAGTTATCCTCGTAAAAGTGGGGCCAAAAGCCTGGTGACGAAGTAGGTATAACATGCCTGGTCAAAAGCTGAAGTACTTGAAATACTATATACTATATACTAGTCTTCATTTTTCTTTCCATTTATCTTTCTCCCTCAAGATGTTAAGCTGCTAGGGAACTTCAAATGTGATTGTTTGTACTAGGTTGGATTGAAACATACCTGTCGTACACGCTCAAAAATGCTCCACAAATATCACATACACGTAGCTTCTGATCAGTCTGCAAAAGATATCATATTCAAAAATGAGAGAATTGTTCCGGATTAAAAACAGGTCCGGACCTTTTCTTAGATATCGAAAGTAGTAACTAGTCTTAACATATTATGCAATGTTATTCCATGATGTAAGTTCAAAATGAACAGAAATAAACTCACAATGCGAACATCAGCAGCAGTATATTTTGAGGAGTCCGGTAGCGGCTCCAGCCTTGCACCTAACTGGGGTGGAAAACATGAGATTGAAAAGCTTTAGAAAAATGAGCTGAAAATGAATTTTATCAGAGGCATATTTAGCTGCCAAAAGCTTGGAGAAAAAAACAATTGCTGCGCAAGTCTAACAGTGAAACAAGGAAAGAATCCAGGATTGAAAGTTGAGAAATTAAAAAAACCTTCTTCAGAGCTTCAGCCTCCTCTAGTGCTTTTTGTGCCTCATCCACCATGCCAAGCTCACCTACATGAAGAAAAATTAGTAAATCGTATACGAATATTGAGACACATATAACTCATGCAAACACACTTGGAGTAAATCACATAAAACATATCAGATGTTAATACAAGTATCAGAAGGTTAACAAGTAACAGGTCAAAAACCTTTTGAAATCTTCACTAAAATAATTAAAACAGTGAAAGTTCAACCAACAGTTCAATGGGTAATAGCTGACATACCAAGATCTTCTGCCTTCTTCAACTTCTCATTGATCATCTCTTGGGTTCGATGATCTGGAGGAGCAAGCACAGGCAATGGAGCCAAAGGTGGAGGAGGTGGAAGCGGCTGCTGTAAAGAAGCTCTGTCCTTATTGAAGGCGTCAAGAAGAAGCATTGCCTGTTTTCAAAATATCAATACGAAACACAAATGTGAGAGTAAGCTCCAGAAACTTCACTTATATACAAGGTAAAAATTACACAATAACCAAAAGTAACATGACAAGACAAATTATATTATCCTTAAGAAGTCAAGATCACCTGTTTGTCTGCCCTCTTTGTTCTAAGTTCTTCCACCAACTCCATAGCACGAATCTTACTATCAGCCAAACCTTCAAGATCTGGAGATTCAATTCAAGCACAACATTAATGACAGGACACTTTTCCAGCCAGTGTAAATCGTGGGCCTCAAAATGCACACTTATGACAAGGCTAAACAGGAAAGGTGAACTAATTTTAACTGCGTCTAATTAGACTGAATGTTAAAATAAAGTATGCGCCAAAACTAAAGACAATAAACAGTGTTGAGGGAACTTTCATGTTTGTACTGTTTGAGTATAAATGAGCAATTACCAAGTTTATCAACTTCTTTTAACTTCTCCGCAATTTGTTTTGATAACTCAAGCACCTCAGGTGACTGTATTTTTGGAAGGAAACAAAAAATTGTATCAGATAATTAGTGAGAAGATGAAGAAACATATGTACTCGGTGATGCAGAGGCGTTTACCTGGGTAACCTCAGACACAGAGATGGCAATAGCAGCTTTAGCATCATCTTCCTCCAAGCGCTTAAGAGCTCTTGTAATTTTCCGATCACACTCAACAATAAGCCTATCTATGACATCCTCCAATTCTCTTTCATAACTATGACTACCACTAGCTTTGGCTTCTTCATATCTTTGAAGGACTCAAGGAAATCCGTGGTAACAAACCAAAACTCTAAGCTCTAATATCACTCTAGTATCAATCATGATAACTAAGAAGTTGATAGCAAAAGCAAAGGCAGTAAGCACATAGTAAAATATCAATATTTGAAGACTTGAAGGCAAATAAACACGAGAACCATGTGTTATGTAGAACTTATAGAGTATAAACATCTTTCCTCGGACCAATGCCTAATGTAGAACTAACAGAGTAAAGGTCTTTCATTGCGAGTTGGGACCAACAAAGCACATGCACATCAATACTTGAAGACCTCTGGGCAAAACAACACATGAAAGATGTGCCTAATAACATATAGCTAAGTCTGTACATGTACCGCAGTAGAATTACAAGCTAGCGACCAGTCAAACTAAACATTTAGACGCTAGATTTGCACCAAAAATCAAACGCCGTGGTAACAACATTGCCTACTAAAACCTCATCTTAATCTATTTGGCCACTGCAAATTCAAAGAAAGAAAAAATTACACAACACAAAGGCATGATAAAAGGATACTCTTTCCTCAACTGTAGTGAATGCACCTTAGAACACGCACCCATATCCATTTTCTGAAACAAAGAGATACAAAATCAACATGAGCATCAAACAGCGTAGATTATCAGTAACAAAACTGAATATAGTGCTTAGAGTTCTGTAGAGGCAGGGCAAAATTGGCACACCACCCCGCCTAATTTAATCAAATCCCTAGTTAGCTTTGAGTATTACAAAAACTAGGTTATGAATAGTACAATTTGTTTCAATCGAAGAACAATAATGATTGAATCGGAGAATACAAGTATGGAATTAGAGAGTACCGTCAATTGGAAGAGTTCATGAGGGCATAAACCGACTAAGAAGAGACGACAGACATCTCTATCGTAATACTTTCGATTGACTTCGGTCACATCTCCGTTACGATTTGCTCCCATCAACACATCTAACTGTTTCCTTAGAGCATCCATATTTCTACACAATCTTGATTCGCGAGGCTTTGATTCAGAAGACGCGGGAGAAGAATTAGGGTTTTTAGAGAGAGATGAGAAAGAGATTGAATTAAGAAATTTTAGGGCGAAGAAGAATTTAGAATAGAGAGAGTCTCTCTCTCACGCGTCTTTGGGGAAGGAACAAACAGAAAGGGGTTTTGGCCCTTTTAGGAAAGTAAATTGTTAAATGGAACCCCTCGAGGGTGTTCAGTTTAGATACTAGCCAATATTTGGGGTATGCCTGGATTAATTGGGGTATCCAGATTTTGTTCCCACGATAATAGCGGGTTAAGGGGTGTCTGCCCTTTCCTCAGTAATAACTAAAATTGCTCTCCTTTTGGTTTTGGATCCAAACCTTATTCTTTTACTTCTCATTCATCATCAATCTAATGATTAATTCCTTTCTTCTTCTCTAAATGAAAAAAGAAATCGTCGATTAGAATTTCTTATTGTTAATTAATGCTTTCGAACTCTATCTGATACTTTGCTTTGTTGTTTGAATTGCATATTAGGTTGGAAAAATTATAATTGTTGAATTGCAGTTACAAGATCGTCATGGTATCTCTTCGTCGAGCATGCCGACTTTTGATAATTTTAATCTTACCAAAACAAGATTTCATAACTTTCAATTCAACTAATTAATCTAGTTTGATTAATTAAACTAAACATGTTGATTAGTGCTAATTAAACAAGGGAATTTTAGATATGGCTAAGGGGGTTTGGATTTTACATCATGTCGATGGCGATTACTATTTGTCGATGGCGACGCATGTTATTTTCTTTCTTCTTATTTTATCCTCCAATTAAAAAGGTTAGAATCAACATCATAATGCCAAAGCACAAAAATTTGCAACGAAATACACGCGCGTATATCTCAAAACCGGGGTGCACGTTTTGGATATATCTAGTGGTTCATATTATGGTTTTCATTTACAATTTTCTCATTTGATAAGACCTACTCGTTCAAAATCACTACTTGTTCCAAAACAAAAGACTAACCTTTTCTTTTTGTTTTTTGGTTGGGGACCATTTTCAATACCAATAAAATCGAATAAAATGTTTATTTTCAAATGTACCGGAGAATTCAAGAAACAAAAAATTTGAGGTACCCAAACGAGGCGGTGAAATATAATATTTTACTCCTACTCGAGCGACAATGAAATATAACATTTTCCAGCCTTTGGTGACGGTGAAATATAACATATGCAACAACGAGGTGCTCATGACAAACTCTAATTTCACATATTTTAACCAAACTAGTAATAATTAAATTGATTGAAGAGTGTATCGTTAATGGCTTAATGCCCTTTCTCAATTCATTTCGCCTAATTTTGTTATGATTTCTTACTGGTAGTTATGGAGGTTGTCTTGTTGTAACCGAAGAACACTAAATATATATTTATCATGTCTTTCTAAATTCCTTCCTAAACTTTTGTCCATATGGACAAAAAAGCAGAGCTGCAATTACGGTAAGTCGTATCAAACTTTTTTTTTGCGTATTTTCTCAAACGTATTATTTAAAGGTAAACTGATGTCGATGACGATTACTATCTGTCGATGTTCTTTTTTTTTAGAAAATTGTTATTACTATTTGTCGATGTTTCATTTTTTTTATTTTCAGAAAACTGTTATTTTATTAGGCTGACCGACCGGGGGTCCGTAGAGCGGGAGACCAATTTCAATTTCATAAAAAGATTTTTATTTCCGTCCGGTTTCTTTTCGTCTCTTGACGAAAATACCCCTCCTTCCTCATCTCTTTTGTTTCTCAGTTTCTTCACCGTCGCCTCGACCACCATCACCTCGAACACATTAACCTCCGTCAACACTTCCAGCACCACCAATAGCACCTCCACGATCACCAAAAACTCCGCCGCCACCTCTAGCGACA
This sequence comes from Papaver somniferum, assembly GCF_003573695.1. Taxonomy (NCBI): domain Eukaryota; kingdom Viridiplantae; phylum Streptophyta; class Magnoliopsida; order Ranunculales; family Papaveraceae; genus Papaver; species Papaver somniferum. The sequence goes on from NC_039358.1 coordinate 226,404,441, forward strand.
GAAATTCAACAAGCCACCACCAGATCCATTCTCAAAACCATACCACCCCCAAAGACAGCAAACCCCAAAATTAAGCCCCAGCAAACCCTAACACACATCGCCACCGCCGCCATCACCACCACCGCTTGTTACAATAACCAGCGCCGCCTCCGACACAACCATCCCTAACTAGCATCACCAATAACCTTGAGCACCACCACTACACCTTCAGTACCATCGCCACCACTAACAACACCTTCGCCAGCTACCAAGTACTATTAGCACCACCAGAATCATCCCTACTCTCTTAAACTGTCACCGCCACAACCAACACCAGAATCCCCACCAAACTAATACCTCCAGTGCCACCACCACCAACGAATCTGAAATAGAATGAAACTTATTTTTCAACATCACCACCCTCCACCACTTCAAGTGTCACCAACGCCACCATCCACCACTACTACGACCAATAAATCGTTCCATCATTTAGTGAATCTGCAATTGAATTTAAAATTTAAGTTTGATAATCTTAATTAATCAGATCAAATTTTTGGTAACCAACATCTAGATTGAAAAATTAATTTTTCTTAGTAACAACTGAATTACTCGCATATGATTACAATTTTTCTTATACATTTATAAAAATAGATCAAACATTTTTGGTCTTCTTTAGTTGCAGAGAAAGAAGGAAGAGGGAGGATATAGAGAGTTGTTACGATATCACCAAGAAATTAAGAATCTTTGTATTGGACAGATACACGTGTTGGCATAGTCTGATTTTGATAAGTCAAAATTTCTGGAAGGACTGATGCCTTTGGGCTTTATTGCCTACTTGAACATACTTTGCGTACACATTATAAAAAGAATGTACATATGCTAGATGCAAGTGGTATGCTGAATGAGACCTTATTGCAGGTGAACCTCATTTTGAGGTCACTAGAATATTAGAATACCAGGTAAAATGTATGTTTTACTAGGTGTTTTATTTGTTTTTCATAATAAGTAAAAATTAGTTTATTCTGATCATTTATGAACTATACAAAATTATAAACTGTTAAAAATATTTTTTCTTCGAACATTTTTGCAGGAAAAAATAAATAAAATGATTGCAGATTGCATCCGTGTTCAGGGATTACAAATTTTCTTCTTCAGTAACGTTACAGCTGTGTTTTTTTTTTCGGTCGGCCCTCCCCACCGTGGCAGCGATGTTCTAGTAGTAGCATCAGTGTTAGATTTGATAATTTTGATTGATGACTTGGTTGTTGATGTTAATAGGTTTTTCAATTCATATGGAGATTGTAGTTCAGTAAATATCATATCTAAAAATACTAATTTCATGTCTTTGTTTCAAAATAAATAAATTTAAATGTTAGATCCAACATCCAATTTGTTGATTTCATGTTTATATGTAAATTAGTCACATTAGAAAAGGAGGGAGGTGGTGGTGGTGATGATAGTCTAAGATGACATTGATGGAGGATGGTTATGATGACGGTGGAAAAGAAGAGAAGAGGAAGGAACGATGATTTAAAACTCAACTGTGAAGTTGGTGGCGGCGGCGCTTAAGGAGAAATGATGGTGTTATTGGTGGTAGTAACGATTGTGGTTATGGTGTTGGTCGTGGTTCTGATGGTGTGGTAGTGGTGGCGGCGCTACTGCTGCTATTGCTGGTGTAGGTGAAGAAATGAGGAGGTGGTTCTGGAGGTAACAGAGGTGGTAGTGACGGCATATGGTGGTGGTGATTTGGTGTTGCTAGTGGTTTGATTTTTTTTTTGGGTAAACAAAGTACTTCGATTTTGTGGTGGCGGTTTGAAATTGAACTACCAATTTTAGATTTAATTTTAGATTCTGATCGTAAATTGTGGTGGTGACGGTAGTTATCTAGTGGTTGTGGTGAAGGTAGTGATGTGGCGGCGATTGTACAGGTGGTTTTATTTAAGTTAGCGATGGTGGCGGAGGTGGTGGAACCGGTAATAGTGGCGCGACGAGGTGGAGGTGGTGTTGTGGTTGCGGTGATGGTGGTGTCGTTGTGTGATGGTAGTGGTGGTGTCGGTGATGGTAAATGGTGATAGTAAATAATGGCGGTGAGTAATGGTGTATGATGGTGGCGGTGGTTTTGCTGGTGGAACTCGTTATGGTGGTGATGATTCTGATAATGAACGATATACGATCCGAATCTGATATTGAACGACTGATAATAAAGGATATAGTGGTCTTGTCATTTGCACATTGAGAGGTACTTCCGTCCAATGAAAAAGTAACCAAAAATTTCCGGACGGAATTTTATCAATTTTTTTTATGAAATTGTTCAATTTCGTTAGGTTTCATTTAGCAAAAAAGTGTCCATAAAAGGGACTCCGTCCCTACGGGGCCGTTAGATCCTCCGGTCGGTCGGCCCAATTATAGATGCATAATATATATAAATTTAATGGGTATATCCATAAACAATGAAACTATAGTTAAAAATATATATACAATGTATATAAGTTTTAATGATTATATCCATAAATAAAAAAACTTTATAATTAAAGTTATATCTAGTTTTTCCTATAAATATATATTTTCCTAGTCACCTACACCTATAGTACTACACCACTGTCATATTCTCAACTCTAGAGTTTTCTCCAAATAAAAATTAGATGGATTCGACCATGACTAAAAACGTTGGTGCAATCGGAGTCACCGAAATCGTCGAAATCACGACTTCTCAAGTAACTTGGCTAAAAGCGCAATAGGACGTCAACTGTAAGAACCGGAAGTTCAAATATTCGGACACATATAAAAAGGCTTTATGATGATGTATATGGAGTCAAAAAGTTTAATGATACTTGTGTTTGTGAATATTGTGGGAAGAAGTTTAATTGTCCTTGGGAGAACGGTACTAGCACTTTGTGGGCACATCTTAGAAAAAGATGGACTAAGTATCCCTTCAGCGAAAGGGATAAAAATCAAAATATGATATCCTTGTCAGGAAGAAAAATTACAAAGTGGACATTCGATCTAGTATTATGTCGTAGATCTCTTTCTAAAATGTTCATCCTTTGCGAGATACCTTTTAATCTTATTGAAAACGAAGCTTTTAGGAGTTTTATTCAAGATCTCAATCCAACATGATGATATCCTTAACATGATTTTAAGAAATACGTTGAGTAGTCAATAAGATTAATGTTAAACTTTGGGTTGAGATCTTGAATAAAACTCCTAAAATCTTCATTCTTAATATGATTAAAAGGTAGTTCCCAAAGGATGAACATTTTAGCAAGAGATCTATGACACAATACTTGAGCAAATTTCCAATTTGTAATTTTGCTTCCCGATAAGGATATCATCTTTTGATTTTTATCTCTTTCGCCGAATGGATACTTAGTGCATATTTTTCTAAGATGTGTTCGCAAAGTGTTAGTACCATTCTCCGAAAAACTTCTTCCCACAATACTCACAAACACAAGTATCATTAAACTTTTCGAATCCATCTACATTATTATAAAGCCTTTTCATATGTGTCCAGGCATCTGAACTTCCGGTTCTTACAGTTGATGTCTTATTCCGCTTTGGGCCAGTTATTCGAGAAGTCGTGATTTCAGCGTTTTCGGTGACTCCGGTTGCACCAACAATTTCATTCATGGTCCCTTCTTAAGCCGGGTTTAGTTTAAACATTTTCATTTACAGACGATAGAAAACGATAGCCATCCAAGTTAAGCCTGGGTAGAATTACCGTGAAGCCAGGGTAGAAATTTTTTTAGGTTATGAGGAAAAGTAAAACAGAGATTTGAAGTTTATGAGTGAGGGAAGAAAGAAAATGATTAAAGAAGGAACTCTTTACTAGAACTCTATCAATTTCTTTTAAATTAATTTATCTATTTAGGGTTTTAAACCATTTCCATTGCATGTGTAATTTTAAACCTTGGAAATGGTTAATTTGAATTCCAAGTGTTTCCAAGGTTTGTTTAACAACTGATGTCGGGGTTTAAATGAAACTATCTATGGAAAATCTATCAACGATTCCAAGTATATAGGGAGAAAGTACTCTTTTACGGCTTGAAGTTGAACCTAATGGTTTGAACATGAAAATTTTAAGTAAGAGTTGAGTTAGAGTTATGGTAGTATAAGAATAAAAGGTGTGTTGTTAAACTCGAATTTTCAAGTGATTAAGTTATGAGAGGAGGTCAATATACCAGATAAGACACGACGCCATTTAAACTGCGCATCTGTGTTTGATAAAAACCCTGAAAGGAGAGAAAAGAGGGTAATAGTTCTTGTTTCCTTGTTTATGTATTTGAACAACAGTATGGGTGAAATGACTTGATGTTAAGTTGTACATCTAAGTTATTATATGGTCTTGATTTAGTTTTTGTTTGGTTATACGCTATTAGTTATTTTATGTCGTTTTGTTTTTGTGACGATCCATAATTTTTTTCACTTACGTTTGACCGTGGAGTGTAGTCAATCGGTAAGTTCTAAAACTCTCGAACTGCCGTGTGGGGTGAAAATAGTTGAAACAAGAGTATGATATATGTTTTTACTAAACAAGACAAAAGAAAAGATATTTATTTACATTGATTAGTTAATAAGAAAATGAACTATGGAAATTGTACTTACATATCCTAACATTCACACACTCCTCTAATTTGAAACAAGAGTAATACTAGATTGTTATAAATTTATTACACAATACCAAGAAAGTAGTTCATTTATAATAGCTCCACAACCCCAAAAATGGTGAAAAAAAGGATTACATATATTTTCTACAGTAAACCAACAAGTTTCTAAAACACCCTATGAAAGTACAACACATCTTACTTCTGAACATAACAACAAGAAATGATGGTACCGTTTTTCAAAACCAAACCAGATTATTACACATGAGTATATATACGAAAACAAAGTGAGCGTTCTTTATAACCCAAAATCTTTATGCACCAAGCCTTCACAAGCTTACTGCCTCAAGCCGCTCTAATACTCTATGGAAAACAAAACAAAAATAAGCAAGGCCCAGGTAAGGATTAAAATGACTTATTGAATGGATTAAAGCATAAACATTTCACAAAGTTGTTGAGCACGCATTTAACAAAGTCTCGAAGGCTTTATAAAGCAATACACAATTGAATTCATCTAATGCATAAACATTTCAAAATGTTCTACTGAGAGGGTTCAATTAGTTGTCGAGGTTTATCAGAAAGTGTTAGAGCACTGTTCGGTCGAACTAGCATGCGTTGCTATCTCAAGCATGTTTGTCAATGTTAGTGATCAAAACTATAAGTCTTGATTTCTAGTCTACTTATAGCTAAGTCTCGGACTGGGATAGAAAGTGTAGTTGAGCTCAAGACTCCATGACGATCATCTTACAAAGACGAAGAACTACTCAAGGAACTTGTGGAACTTCATCGATTAAAAGGTATGTGGAGACTTGAACTTATCTATCACTCAAAAGTTTATCTACTCTATCTCCTATCTTGAGACAAAAGTCGTATTGCTATATAGACTTTGATTATACACATTTGTTATTTCGAGCCGAGTTTATCTTGCTTATCTATTTCTCGAAATATGTGTTGGTAATCTTTCTCTTTGGCCAAGTTCATCTTTACTAATGAAGAAAGTCATATTAATTTTCAATTACTTGAAAATTGCTTTGACGAAAAATGGTTTGTTAATAACAACTATATAACGTCCTCTAAGAATGTTTCAATGATTGAAATGAGAGGTTAGAATATATAACCTTGGAAGGATATAAACATTATGTGGTAACACATATGTGTGTAAGTCCTTATTCCTTGAACCAAAGTACGCGTAATTTGCTGCTCAGGAAAACCGAAACTAAAGTCCGCGTACGAGTACGCGTACTGTCGGAAGTTCACATCCCATGAATTTATGTTGGAGTTTGTGAACTGAAAGCAAACTTATTCCGGGTACTTCTGTACGCGTACCAGTATGCGTACTTAAGTGGGTTTAGTTTCTAAAAATGGTTATTCGTGAACTTAAACTTATATAAACTAAGGAATGCATACTAGCAAAAGTGGCTATAAAGTTCATGAATTGATTCGAGTGAATCAAATCGTTCTTCGATTATGTCTTGTATACTTATATAAGATCTAAGCAATTGAACAACTCTAACTAGTTCATTTGAGTCATTTGAACTAATTATGGTAAAGAAGAATATGGTTGATATGGAAGTGCTCATATGGGTAACCATTTGGTTAACTACTGTTGAACCAACTAAGTGTACATGTTTGGGTACGGTTACACAAAACTAAATAAACGTGCATTTCATTTGTGTGTAGCAAGCTAAGTTTCGATCTAACTGTTAAAAGACATTATCTTGAATCTAATCAGGTTTTCATCTAACGGTGAATATTGAATGATTTGTTACCAAGGTAAACTGGAAACCTAATCCCCACACCTCCTGTGGGATACTAGTTTTATTATCTAGAGTATATTCTCCTTTAACCTTAGATTTCTTCTTGACACCCTGTAGGTTAACGACTTGAAGACTTCATTGGAATTGTGAAGCCAGACCCAACTATTTTCTTTGTAGTTGCGTGATCTGATCTTGCTGTTTCTATCGTATTTGAGTACAATCATAAGATTGTCTTGAGATTGATTTCTCCGATAGGCAAGATATAAAAAAAGTCACAAACACCTTCGTCTCATCGTTTGTGATTCCGCAATATCTTCTTTCGCTAGTCGATTAAGATTATTGTGAGGTGATTGGTAATTCTAGGCTGTTCTTCGGGAATATAAGTGCGGGTTATCAATTGGTTCCTGATCACCTTGATTTATCAAAAGACGGAACAAAAACTCGTAGGTATTTCTGTGAGAGGCAGGTTTATCTATTACCGTAGACTTTTCTGAGTGATACATATTTGTTTATTAAAGTCTTCGAATTTGGGTCGTAGCAACTCTTAGTTGTGGGTGAGATCAGCTAAGGGAATCAAGTGTGTGGTATCCTGCTGGGATCAGAGACGTAAGGAGCGCAATTGTACCTTGGATCAGAGTGAGGTTGATTGGGGTTCAACTACAGTCCAGACCGAAGTAAATTTGTAGTAGGCTAGTGTCTGTAGCGGCTTAATACAGTGTGTGTTCAATCTGGACTAGATCTCGGGGTTTTTCTGCATTTGCGGTTTCCTCGTTAACAAAACTTCTGGTGTCTGTGTTATTTCTTTTCCGCATTATATTTTGTTATATAATTGAAATACCACAGGTTGTGCGTTGAATCGATCAATTGGGAAATCCAACCTTTGGTTGTTGATTGAAATTGATTGATCCTTGAACATTGGTCTTTGGTACCATTCAAGTAGTTTCTTTTGTATTCAATTAGACTCGCAGATTTCTATTTGATTTAGTAAGTATTGAATCGATAAAGTGAGATATAACTCCTTGATATAATTTTCATTAAGATTGAGTCTGACTGTCTAGTTGATTCTCTTAAAAGTATATTGGAGTTTGTCCATACAGATTGTTAAGCGAAATATTGGGCGTGGTTGTTAGACCCCCGCTTTTTTAATTGGTATCAGAGCAGGAAAATACGTTTAAAGACCTTACAAGTATATGTTTGTAGCGATCTGACTCTATGGACCGAAGTGCTATCTCAATAAATGCACCACCAGATCCAGGGATTCCAGAAGTTGCTTCCATGTCTGATTTAATTCAACCCGTAGAAGAAATTCTGGCTAAACCTCTACCAGGTTTTAAATCCCTCGATTTTTTTCAGGACTTGAAAAAAAACTTGAAAGCTTTTCTTCTGATGTCGATTCATTTCTCCAGAAAGAACAAGAGTCTCTTGACAGGCTAAATCAAGTTATGATAAAAAAATATTCATGTAGAGGTCGACATCGATGTATTAATCAATAAGACCTTTGTTCCTCCTCTGTGTAAACCAATGAGTTATAACTAACTAAATGTTTTACAAGAAGAGTTTAAATCTCAGGCGTCTGAGTACATCACCTCAAAGGACGATTTGAGTTATTTGTCAATCCTTGATACTTCATATCAAGATATTAGTGTTATCTTCTTTCATGGAGAATCTAGGACGTCTCTTTTTATTAAAAGAGTTTTCCTTCACAATAATATAAACTATCTGCAGAAAATGTCTTTTATAAGTTGGAAAACAAGAAATCACAAACTCATTCTTTTTGGTGATCTCTTGTTGTTCTGTGATAGCCTTATAAAGACAGTTCCTTAGGTGTCTCTCGCTACTAGAAAATGTGAAAGCTGTTGGAAGGAAACAATCTCTTGGTGTCATGGTGTGCAAAGTGATGTTCTTGTGAACTACGGGAAAATGTGTTGTTGATCCTTGCTCCAAACATCCTTGTTCATAGTTCTGCAATAACCCACAAAACAAACGAGCCCTTGCTGTGCAGTTCACGAACTATGAACTCATATGAATGAATATTGTTCTAGTCGAACATATCCGGTTCGAGTTCCACCGTTTGTCACATTAAAAGATAAAACTTTTCTCTTCGTTCTCTTCACCTTCTCTTTTCAAAGTCCGAGTACGATTGAGAAACCCATCTGTTCATGTACCATTTTTTCATCATTCTCTTTTCATAACCAATTTTGATTGGTTTGTACCTTTATAACTAGAAGAATCTTTTGCATGTTGGGTCAAGAACGATTCTTACTTTGCTCACCGGTTTTGAACTCCACCATCAACAATAGTTCACGAACTAAGTAAGTTGTTCATCCTCTCTGTTGTGTTTTTGTGCAAAAATGGATTCTAGGAAAAGATTAAGCCGTGGTGAAAGTTCAAGTTCTCAACCCAATCGAAACTTAGATAGTGATAATGTGTTTGAAGATGATGAAATTGGTTTAGACGTTTTACAACCTTTTTATGACCCTGACCTTCAAATTAGCTTTACTAGTCTTGCTAGGAATAAAAATGTCAAGTTTCTTAAAGGGAAGTTTGTTATAGAAAGGGCTTATGATCGTAATGTTAGCGAAACTGAGTTTCACCAGTTTATGAACCAACAGGAGTGGGGCTATATTCATGATGGTCTTGGGTCCTCCTATCCTGAGATGACTTTCCAGTTTTATGCTAACCTGCATGCTGCCAACAAAGTCAGTTGTTGCTTCAAGACAATGGTTGGAGGGATAACATTTGAGGTAAACCGTGAAGTGATTGCATATTTGTTGAACTTATATCTTGATCTCTCATTTGCAATTCCTCAACCTGAGAATCACAGACCAACTCAGGGCCAGCTATCCGAATTGCTTCTAAATAGAAGTGAATCGTGGTCTGGGGGAAAGTTATCTGTTGACAACATTAGCTTTCATTTGAAGGTCTTCGGTAAATTGGATGTTGCAAATCTGACTCCAAGTACACTTGATAAGAATCTATGGAGCAGAACCCTTGCTGAGATGGTTTGTTATCTTATCTCTGGTGAAGAGATTGATTTCTGTGGTCTGATTATTCGTCAGATGATTCATATGGTTTCGCAGAAAAAGAATCTTGGGTTCCCATGTCTTATCAGTAGAATCTGCAGTCAATTCAAGGTTAAACCGATTGGCACCTGCACTGGTTATGCTTCTCCTCTATCCCAGACAGACATCAACAAGATAAAAAAGCCAGTCACTTCTGAAGACAATCTTCTTAATGAAAGAATCGAGTGCCTTCAGGAACAACTGAGCTACGTGTTGGGAATTCATCATGAATTAACTGAACATGTGTGTAAGATTGCTGAGAAATATAATCGTAATCAAGCTTAGTTCCTTCGTTTTCTGTTGTTAAACTTCTTTTGTTAAGTGATACTCTAAGGGTTGTAATAACTTTTTATTTAACTTTGAATGTTTTTTCTTCATGCTAGAAGTATTACATCCATGATAAGTTTTAATACTTGTCAAAAGTTAAGTCGTTCATATGTCGATATGCATGTTTTGATAAAAGAATGAATGAACTTTTGACATTACAAAAGTTAAAGCCTTTTATGTCATATTTTGATGGAAAAAGGATAAAACTTTTGTTTACGAGGATTATGTCTATTGTATGTCACTGTGCAAATAGTGATGGAAAATAGGATGAATCCTTGTCTGTTCCGCAGTATTGATCTTCCCCGATCCATATTTTTATGTATATATTGTGCGTCTCTGTAAGTTCTCTTATGTTGAGCATTTTCGATTAAATTAATTATGGGTTTTCTTGTGGTTAATTTAATTGAGTATTTTGGATTCAAATTCATATTCGTATGTGATTTCCTATGTCCAAAAAAAATCCTTCTTTTCTTGTGAAAATAAGGTCGCTCTTGTTGTTCTTTCGGGAATGACATTTTATGGGGGAGAGTTCTTAATTGAACTTGTGCTTAATTGCCAAATCTTTGTGGGGGAGTGCGACTGTGGAATATTATAGGGGTTATCTTGTATCTTTATAAACTCCTTGATGAAAGCATCTAACTTCGGCTATATGATTGCATCTAAAAAGTTTATATGTGCTTTCTTTTGGTCATGAAATGTCTCTATGGATATTTCATTAGGATCCCATTAGTTTTCGTACCTTTGTCAATTTTATTGACAAAAAGGGGTAGAATTAATGTGTAGTTCACACTACAAATACATATGGTTTTCGGATCATTATGTAAGGGGGAGTGGTTTCCATGTGAAATGGAGTATTGACAAAGGGGGAGTGATACATATCACCATAGTATTGTTGTCGAAGTTGTGATAGAATTGAACTTTGATGCTGTGTAATAATACTATGACACTGTATAACAATGATTGAGAATTCTTGTTTTCTCATTGTTATAGCTACGGATTTTCAACAACGATGATACTAAACTTACAACCTTTGGAATCATTGGAGTACTTGGAATGACGAAGATTTCGAGTAATGTTGAAGAACCAAGGAGATCAGACATGTGGAAGTGAAGCTACAAAAGTTTATTTATTTATTATGTATTCCATATGTATTGATAGTTTTGTCACTAAAATTGACAAAGGGGGAGATTGTTAGAGCACTGCTCGGTCGAACTCGCATGCGTTGCTATCTCAAGCATGTTTGTCAATGTTAGTATCAAAACTATAAATCTTGATTTCTAGTCTACTTATAGCTAAGTCTCGGGCTAGGATAGAAAGTGTAGTTGAGCTTGAGACTCCATGGATATCATCATACAAAGAGGAAGAACTACTCAAGGAACTTGTGGAACTTCATCAACTAAAAGGTATGTGGAGACTTGAACTTATCTATCACTCAAAAGTCTATCTACTCTATCTCATATCTTGAGATAAAAGTCATAGTGCTATATAGACTTTGATTATACACATTTGCTATTTCGAGCCGAGTTTATCTCGCTTATCTATTTCTCGAAATATGTGTTGGTAAGCTTTCGCTTTGGCCAAGTTCATCTTTACTAATGACGAAAGTCATATTAAGTTTCAATTATTTGAAAATTGCTTTGACGAAAAATGGTTTGTGAATAACAACTATATAACGTCCTCTAAGAATGTTCCAACGATGAAATGAGAGTTTAGAATATATAACCTTGGAAGGATATAAGCATCGTGCGGTAACACATACGTGTGTAAGTCCTTATTCCTTGAACCAAAGTATGCGTACTTTGTTGCTCAGGAAAACCGGAACTAAAGTCCGCGTACCAGTACGCGTACTGTCGGAAGTTCACATCCCGTGAATTTCTGCTAGAGTTTGTGAACTGAAAAAAAACTTATTACGGGTACTTACCAGTATGCGTACTTGAGTGGGTTAGTTTCTAAAAATGGTTATTCGTGAACTTAAACTTATATAAACTAAGGAATGCATGCTTGCAAACCGTGGCTATAAAGTTCATGAATTGATTCGAGTGAATCAAATCGTTTTTGCTTCGATTGTGTCTTGTATAATTCTATAAGATCTAAGCAATTGAACAACTCTGTAACTAGTTCATTTGAGTCATTTGAACTAGTTGTGGTAAAGAAGATTATGGTTGATATGGAAGTGCTCATATGGATAACCATTTGTTTAACTACTGTTGAACCAACTAAGTGTACATGTTTGGGTACGGTTACACAAACCTAAATAAACATGCATTTCATTTATGTGTAACAAACTAAGTTTCGATCTAACGTTTGAAAGATATTAGCTTGAATCTAATAAGGTTTTCATCTAACGGTGAATATTGAATGCTTTGTTACCAAGGTAACTTAGATTGCAAACCCTGATTTGAAAGTCTATATGAAGGAGAACTCTAACAACTGGGAAACCTAATCCCCATACCTCCTGTGTGATACTAGTTGTACTATCTAGAGTCGATTCTCCTTTAACCTTAGGTTTCTTCTCGAAACCTTGTAGGTTAACGACTCGAAGACTTCATTGGAATTGTGAAGCCAGACCCAACTATTTTCTTTGTACTTGCGTGCTCTGATCTTGTTGTTTCTATCGTATTTGAGCAAAATCATAAGATTGTCTTGAGATTGATTTCTCCGATAGGCAAGATATAAAAGAAGTCACAAACACCTTCGGCTCTTCGTTTGTGATTTCGCAATATCTTCTTTCTCTAGTCGATTAAGATTATTGTGAGGTGATTGATAATTCTAGGATGTTCTTCGGGAGTATAAGTCCGGGTTATCAATTGGTTCCTGTTCACCTTGATTTATCAAAAGACGGAACAAAAACTCGTAGGTATTTCTGTGGGAGACAGATTTATCTATTACCGTAGACTTTTCTGTGTGATACTGATTTGTTTATTAAAGTCTTCGACTTTGGGTCATAGCAACTCTTAGTTGTGGGTGAGATCAGCTAAGGGAATCAAGTGTGTGGTATCCTGCTGGGATCTGAGACGTAATGAGCGCAATTGTACCTTGAATCAGTATGAGATTGATTGGGGTTCAACTACAGTCCAGACCGAAGTTAGTTTGTAGTAGGCTAGTGTCTGTAACGGCTTAATACAGTGTGTGTTCAATCTGGACTAGGTCCCGGGGTTTTTCTGCATTTGCGGTTTCCTCGTTAACAAAACTTCTGGTGTCTGTGTTATTTTTTTTCCGCATTATATTTTGTTATATAATTTAAATATCACAGGTTGTGCATTGAACCGGTCAATTGATAAATCCAACCTTTGGTTGTTGATTGAAATTGATTGATCCTTAAATATTGGTCTTTGGTACCGTTCAAGTGATTTCTCTATTCAATCAAGCGATTGTTGTTGTCACAGGTTATATAACAAAACATATGCACGAGCATGACCGATGTGGCTAAGATCATCATAAGCTGTAAGACCACCGACATATATCCCAACTTTCCCCGGCTCTACAACTGAAACTCTGGTATCGCCATTGACAACAACAATCGCTTCATATTGGAAATCGTCCGATGATGAAACCCCGAAATTGTGATATTTTTCTTCAGCTTTTGAAACCCTGGAACATCGGAGAGAGGGATTTACAAAAGACACAGAATATAAAGGGGGGATTTCTACGTAACTACAATTCACGGACTATATCCCTATATGGGGAACACAGACCAAAAAAAGGAAACCCACTTTTTCCTTACACAAAGAAAAGCTAGAGCAGATCTTTCCTAATTAACAACAGACAGATCAATAGATATTTGATTTCCAGTGTCATTGTTTCTGTTAATATATAGCAGCGGCGGGTATTATTATTGCTGTTAATAGCAGCCGTGGGTAATATTTAGGGACCATTTGGGTAATTGACCGCCTTTATTAGAGTTTTTCTCCATGCTCAAGGCGTCAATACGTAACAATAGGAGCGGCAGGTTAGGCCACCAGAAATTGAAGTGGCATGAAAGATGCAACATGGCATAGCTGTACAATAATCAAAGCATACTAGAGTTGAGTGGAATATAAGTGCAACCCGCTATTCATATACTGATATTACAATAAACGAAGATGAAATACGATTGAATCCTGAATCAATCTTAACATTTTATTTGAAATTAACAATTCCAAAATAATTACAAGAACATATGCAGTATACTGATCATCACGATAATTTGATATCACTGTATCGAGAAAGATTGTTAGTTTTCAAACACTAACCTTGATCCATGCAACTTTTCTTCCATGAGACGGTCAAGTCGGTCAACCATAAGAGGTGTCAGGTAATTCTTCCAGTCACCAACTTCACCTTTCCTGAAATAGATTTTGCTTTCGATAAGATTTTGCCAATACCCATTCTTATTGACGTCCAAATTCTTCAAGTGTTCAAAACTACATAGACTTATTATATCTTCGATCACTCCACTTCTCTCTTCTTCTATAGAGAAACTATAACCCATGAATTCCGCAAGTTTCTTTATTTGGATTTTTGGTTCTTTCTTCAAATCTTCATACTTTAGAAACAACACTTTATGAGGGTTCTCTACACTTTCTTTCCAGTAGCCAAGTACATGGTCCCAAAACGGACCGAATTGAGAGACCCCCTCGTAGAAAAACTCAAACGCTTCATCGATCGATAGAGAACTATTGTTATTGTTCATTACTGGCCTCACTTTATTCATAAAAACCCACATAGAGATAAAGGTGTCTTGAGGGTTCCTACATAAGTAAACAATCTTGCAATTTATAGCTGGGTTCTTAATGGATTCAGCTAAAGAAGGGTAAGGGACATGAGTAGCAATAAGTCTGCACGGAGAATCATGGTCATGAGGAGTAGGACTAGTCTTGGTGAAATCAAGAAGGCTATGATCTGGATGAAGATGTTTAAAGTCGATGAACGGAACAAGGTCATGGGGTGAAACAGTAAGCAATGGGTGTTGGTGGTAATTATTTGAATTAGGGTAATTGATTCGGTTGACGATGCCAAAGGCTAGTGCTTTCAACCAAATGCTGCCTGATTTGGGTAGTGTTGCTAGCATTAAATCAGCATCCAAAGCTTTGAAATTCTGTTGAAAGTCCTTGACGCTTTGTATTTCGTCAGCGGAACACCAAAAACCTTGATACTGATAAAGAATATTACTCCCTAAACCATGGCGACCAGCACCCTCTTTAGAAAGATCAAGAGAAGTTTCAGTACCATTATCACGGTTGTTGTTAGTATCAGCCATGGGTGATTGGGACTTGGTATATGGCTAGAAATTGCCTGTCTTTTCAAATCAGAAACAAGGGTTTATAAGTTGAAAAAGATGCTTGCTGATCAAGGTGGCGATTCCTTGCTTAGCTTATCTATAGGAAGAAGTGGCAGAAGCCCAACCACCATAAATTGAAGTGACATGAAAGATACAACAGGACATAGTTGCAGTTGCACTACAATCAGAATATAATAAACCAAAAAGTTGAGTGCAATGTGGAGTTGAGTTTGAACACTAATTTTGGGTAATTTCACTATAACGTTCATGGCTGAAAATGGGTACCAAAACCCATAAAAAAACCTCCTCACTGTATCACATAGTCACGTGCTTGGAATCTGATTTACTTTTAGGTTGATCGGTGTGCGGTAAAGTCTTGAAATAATGAACCAAAAATATCTGAGTTCGAAACTCGTAAGCCTCGAATTCTTTAAATATAATTGATAAATCCTTCAGATTCCACTAGGCATGTTTTGTTTTCTTTTGGATAATCAATTTAGACACGTAGATAGAAACATAATTTCTTACAATAGTATATGTTATTTGGCACACCCAATTAAAAGCCATATTTGGTGTTCGACCTTAAGGTTTATTCATCTTTAATTTGGTTATGTTATCTTTCTATAGGGACCATTTGGTAATATACTCATTTGTTTAAGTTTTCCTCAATGCCTATGACGTCAGGCGTCTACTTTACAGAAGTACTAGCAGCCACGAAAGATACAAGATAGGAGACATAGTTGCACAATAATCAGAGCATACTAGAGTAGTCACAACTAAGGCGTCTAAGAACGTACACAGTGGGCGACTAAACCCAAATATTTGATCTTTTGAACAGACGTAGTGGAACGTATTATCGATCAAAATTTGATCGACGATTAACACCCAGAGTATATTTGGTCTGGGACCAAGACTAAACCCAAATATAGTCGAGCGTTGGTATAGTCCACGCCCCACCACCAGGCGGTTATATAATCTACGTCCCACACCAGGCGTACGTAAAGTCCCCGCACCACACCAGGCGTACGTAAAGTCTACGCTCCACATGGGGCGTACGCAAAGTCTACGCCCCATTTTTTTTTTGTTAATTTTGTATGGGGCGGGCATTATACCCCGCCCCATTCTTTGTTTTCCAAAACAATTTTAGTGGGGAGGGCTTTATACCTCCGCCCCACTTCTTTTTTTTTTTTTCTTCAGAATCTCCCCAATCAGGCGGACGTATAGCCCACGCCCCACACCAGGCGAATATATAGTGTACGCTCGATCAAATTTAGTCTTCCACCCGTAACGTCACACACTAGACTAAACTCAAATTTGGTCATTTTTTTTGGTCTTTGATCTTTGATTATACTCGCACCATTGCAGTTGCTCTAAGGGGATGATAAAGCCCATCTTAATCTTGGTTGACATTGATACAATGACCAAGGCGTCAACCGTAGGAGTGGCAGGATCACTTCTGTACAGCTACGATCGCTGTTGTTGGCATGTTGGCTAGACATACGGATTTGTATATGGCTACTTGAAACAACTTGTCAAAAACAAATACACTCTACAAGTGTACTTATTAAGATTCGGCATCTTCAATTCAATTCTAGTCCTCATTCACCAAAAAAGAGGGTACTTGTGAATTTGTCCATATAATCAAACTCTTAGGCTAACCTCTATGGGCTAGATTGAGCTGTTAGATTGGCCAAAAAGTGTTGCAAATCAAAAAGTAAGTGTGGGAAAAAAAATTAACACCTGTACATGCTACTTCTCTCTCTTAGCATTTGCTCGTAGTTCAACTAGCAGCTAGTTTCAAAAGCTGAATCGTTCAGCGCTCAAAAGATAACCAAAACGCTGAACCATTCAGCGTTCTGGGAGAAAATTTTCTGATCTAACTGCTGAGATTTAAAGCGCTGAACCGTTCAGCGCTAGATGGTGGTCCCGCTAACATGGTCTTCTAATCTAGCTGCTAGATTAGCCATCCCATAGAACTTAGGAGGTTGCCCTAGCTGACGTGGATGGCCAATCTAGCTGCTAGATTAGAAGACCATAGGGGTTAGCCTTAATGGATTCAGCTAAAGAAGCGTACGGGACATGAGTTGCTACAAGTCGAGGATCATGGTCATGAGGAGTAGTACTAGTTTTAGCGAAGTCAAAGAAGGCTATGATTTGGAAGAATATGTTTAAATTCGAGGAACGGAACAAGGTCATGGGGTGAAACAGTAAGCAATGGGTGTTGGTGGTTTTTGTTTGAGCAAGGGTAATTGATTCGATTGACGACGGCGAAAGCTAATGCTTTAAGCCAAGTGCTTCCTGATTTGGGCAGTGTTGCTATTATCAAATCAGTATGTAAGGCTTTGAAATTCTGTTGAAAGTACTTGAGGCTTTCTATTCCGACATCGGAACGCCAAAAACCTTGATACTGATAGAGAATACCCTTCCCTAAACCGTGGCGACCTGCACCCCCGTTAGAAATTTCATCACCGTCATCATGATTGTTCTTGTTAGTGGCAGCCATAGGGTGATCTTTAGCTTTAAAGGTTTGAAGGTTTATTATCTAATGAGATGGCTAGAAATTGTATCTCTTCTCTAATCATAAACAAAGGGTATTTTCAATTGCTTTGCTCGTCCATACATTTTCTTTCCCGAAACTTGTGCTTCTTAATTTTTATTTAATAATGATTAATTTAAAACATGTTGACTGGTTAGTGACATAGTTGTTAGTTATCCAACACTAATTAATTAATTTCTAAAATTAGCCGTGGTTATTTAGGGAAGGAGCTTTCTAAATCGATTAGAATTCTTAGTGGCCAAGTTTGTAACCTATATAAATAGGTAGTTAGGCCTTATAGAATTTGTACATTGTGTAGAAAACGATTAAGAGATCGGTGAAAAATTTCTTGTATAGCTTTTAGGTCTAAAGGTAGGGTTTCGTTGTGAGAGCATATTGGTGAGGAATAAGAGACAAAGTTATCGTCTCGGATAATTGTTGCGGTGTAACCAAGAGTTTGCTGGGATTCACACGACGCTGTAATTGTTTTTCCTTTATAGTGGATTTGAGTTGGTGCGGCTCAAAGTGGACGTGGACAATATATACAAGTTGTATGTATTGGTCGAACCAATATAAATCTTGTGTCTTGTGATTTGATTTATCTTTCTCGTATTTTCATAGTTGCTTGTGCTTGGTTTACTTATTATTCATCATAATATCTCAAGATCCGTTATTTCGCGGTTGTCAGTGATTATTCCCTTAGAAATTCCTGACAATAGTGAGTCCTGACATCTAATGATTTTCCATCTGAAAATGATCAAAATGTTTAGATTGACTTCGTCCCTTACACTGAGGCAGATCTGGCGGGTTCCATTTCTGTCCGCACATATCTCGATGCTAAGCAAACTGTGTATAATCCGTTCGATTCCCTCTGGAGAGAAATCGAAGTGGAATTCTCAGTGCGTCTAGACAAGTTAAAAATGAGTTACTCACCGAAGAATTTGCAGCGTGAATGCACCAAGGTAGAGGATGTGATAGGATGGATGGGACTAACTTCTGCCCCACCTATATTTCAATGCACCAAATGCTGCCCTGAGTCCGTACAATCTCCCTCGGTGCATTCACGGTGCAAATTTTTCATGGATCTAACAAAACTGTTTCCCGTTTACACTAGTATAAACTAATTAATGGTCTTGGTCGCTCTTTAGTTCTATTTTCTTGACTGATGAATACTCTTAAGTTGCGATTTGACCTCGATATGAAATGTGGAGTGGCCGTTGTTTGATGTGATGTTAGATTGAGTATTTATGGAGGTCCACACCACAGACCATCGTGCATTTTTCTTTTATTTTTACAGTTTTTTTAGGGACCGAGAAAACAAGTAAAAACCGTCTTTCACATATATTTATTTTTTTAATTTATGGATCACCCATCCGAAGACGTGGAGGGGTGGATTTGTGCGTGGAGTTTCATCTGGTTTTTTCAGCTCTAGACTTTTTGTTTTCACTATTTATGATTCTTTACGTTAATTTTTAGGCGCTTCGAAACACACTTTTCCTTTTTCTTTTTCTTGATTTTTTTCCAACTTAATAGTTTAGCGCTTTTGCCCTCACTCATTCACAGCTATCATAAGAGTGCTTTAACAAGAATACGTAGAGCAAGTTGTGAACCTTGTCACAAGTCTCCTCTAGTTTAAAATCTCATGTGTCAGTGAAGGAAATGCCAGCCATTCTTATGATAAACAATTTTATCGAGTTAAATAATGGTTCTTGTTCTTGATTGTGCATGCTGCCAAATGAATTATACCACCTCAAATTATGCCACTCATGGATTCCAAAACCGTCCTCTCATGTAACTTGTTTTTACAGTGGGTTTACATTCATGTAGGACTCACCGGTTCATCCAATAAGGGTTTTCGGATTCAATTTCACGCAGATATGGAAACCATCTTAATATGGAAAGTGGAAACGGACCAAAAACAGGAAGTATAAGTTCAAGTTCTTATTACTATATATATACATCGACTCCAAAATCGCCCTCCCATATGATTAACTTGTTTTTGTAGCGGGTGTAGCGTGTAGGACCCAAACTGGTGGTTTAGTCTTTCTATATATGGTCGATTTTTTAGGGTTTACTTTTTATTGTCAGGAGGAGTTATTTCCGTGAAGGTCTATCCAGAATCACTAATCTCACCTATAACGTTGCAAAGATTTTCTCGCGTCCATCTCCTGAAAGAAATGGAAAACCCGGATACCAGAATCCAAAATAACAATGATCAACTGCAGCTAAGTGATGGAGCTTCTGAATTTTATTCAAAAGATGTAGAGGCAGAAGCTAATTCATACTTTCACAAGTTATTCTCTGGGAAATTGACCACCATTGAACTTGTTCATGTTCTTTTTCGTTTCAAGGAATCTCCTGAGGTAAAGAACCACTCTATCTATTCGTGTATGATAGGTAATCTGTTTGAGGAGTACAAGTTTCTTCCTAAATATCCTTACAAGGAGCTTTCAGTTGTTGCTGTTCTCCTCGGTAAGCATTGTAATTATGCACACACTGTACTCGTAAGTGGTAACATGTTTGTTATTCCTTTTGGACTGCGCTATTCTACTTGTATAATGTGAATGAACTTAATCGCAGGATCACTAATAAAGCACCACCTTTTATCCCATCTTCTCCTTGGCGTCGCTCTTCGCGGTGTTCTGGATGCATTGCATAACCTTGCAGATACAAAGATGTATCTATTTGGGACAAAAGCATTAGAGCAGTATGTGGATCGGTTGGTAGAGTGGCCTAATTATAGCCGTCATATCATGCAAGTTCCTCATCTACGTGCAACCCATCCAAAGCTTGTTGTGCTCGTCGAATGTGCTCTTGCCAGGAGCTCATCCACTAGCCACTCAGAAGCAAGCATAGATGACGTTGCTCCTACAGATCATCATCATGGAACAAGTCAGGTTGGTAATGTAGGTGTGGTAAATAATGGGATTTAGTTGAAGCATGAGACACTAAATTACTATTTGAGACTTGAGAGCTGCCATGTCTTTACAAAATCTGATCAGAGTATAGTTCGGTTATCCCAGCAGCATTTGTTAGACAAAATTGATGCTGCCGCAAAGCAAACACTTATTGAAAGGATATTCTTCTGCCATATAGCGAATTCTATTATGTCCATTCTTATGCATGCAAGTTGATAGTATATCAAATTAATTAGGGGTCGAGATAGCACTTTCCATGACTGATTTGTTCCGTTTTGGGATTGTTGTTTAATTGCATAATTGAAGTTGACAATCAAGATACTTTTTTGTACTTCTATTGTGAGATTCCAATCATTTAGAGAATTCGGTTCTCAACCATATATAATAAGGTTGAACTAGTTTTCGAATTAGTAATTTTACTATAATATGTAGATATCAATTTTATTCGTATATATAAGTAATAAGTTAATCTAGTAATGCATATACAACCACAATACCATGTACGTACTTCAGTAAAACATCACAGTCACGAACCTGAAACCCTGCTAAGATCTGATTTTCCTTACTTTGATCGATGTGTGAGACTCCGAAGAAGGCGGACAGGTGACACATGAGACGACTTCAATCGGAGAATCTTAGTTCTCAGTCGCCTCGAAGACATGTTGCGTCTAAGTTCCACCAAAACAGACACAGCAACTTTGTTGATCTCCTTCACAGCTTTCTTAACCTTCTCTTTAAATCCTTCTTCTTCAGCAGGAGCAGAAAACTGATAGCTATTCAGAAAAGTTTGTCTGACATGAAAATCATGTCGAGTACTTCCATTCCGATGATAAATCTCAATCGTGTCTATCAATAACGGCTCTTGATTGTGCCCGCCATACGAGTTATTCAACCGCGAACCACGCCACTCATCAACTACTATCATCGGACGGATTCTGTTGTTTGGCATCCCCTTACTGAAACTTAACTAACACAACATAGTGGTTTGGTATGTCTCTCAAAATGTTTTATTTATATGCTCATTAAAGGGGAGTTGGTATTGAATTTTGTTTGACAAAGTGATTAATTAGTGGTTGAACAAATTACAAGAAATGTGTTTAATGGTTGGTGTCTTCTGTTACAACTTACAACCAAAAACGGCATTTGTCCACATTAGGTGGTAATTAATAATTTTTATAGTCTATGGCTGATCAATCTACTTAGACTTATAGAGTAAAAATATACATGCCATCATCTATCTAATTAGATTTAAAGAGTAATTATACATGCCATCATCTCTAACTATGTCCGATGTTACCATGGAACTTAGCACCACAAGATATGCCACATGCAATATCTTCTTCTTCTTTTTTTATGCTTTTATTTAAGCTTGACCGGTAGTTATAACTTGACTTCCTTAAAAAAGTTGGTGCCTAATACAATATGGTGGCCTAGTATAAGGTTCCTTTGTTGCCATTCTGTTGCAAGCTAACTTAGCAACGATAGCCTGAAAATCAAACTGGTGAAAAGTTTTACCTTTGGTTTTTTTGTTTCTTTTTTTTTACACGGAAAACATGGAATCGAACTTCTAACCTATAACTTGAGAGTTCGACCCCTGACCAACTAGGTTATTTCCTGTTAGTTCGTGAAGAGTTTGTCGTGCCTCTAACAACTGGTGATGTAACTGCCACACTATACCTCTTGTGTAACTCCTTCTACATCCTGAGCATCAAGCCTGAAAGAGATTTTTGAGAAGCAATTGCTTAACCCAGATTTTATACCACAATATCTCCTTAAGTCATAAACAGGGGCGGAACTGCATATAGATTTGGGCTGTCCAAGGTCCAAAAAAACTCACCATTTCACCATGGTTTTGAGTTGGGAAACTTAGGCACAGACCCAAAAGAAATAATATTTTCATTGTCAGGCCCACAATTAATTTTAGGTACCGTGACACCCAAAATTATCCAAAATTATTAAGAATCAATACATAACTCGTTATGCATACTAATTTTTCAGGAATAACTCGTTATGCAACTAGTTTTTCAGGGGTATAATTATAAAACAAACTTGGATATAACATATCTAAAAATCCGCGCCTTGGAATTTAACAAATTTTATATCGTTGGAAATCTTTTTAAGAAAGCTACGCGACGAATACAAACAACAATATCAAATTTTTGTTTTTCACGAAAAAGTCGGAGGTGATCATCATTTTAGGCAAAATTTTCGAAAACTGTCTACATAACCATTATGCAACCACCAAAAAAGATGCATAACACATTCTGCAGACGCATAACGAATAATGCAGCCATTTTCTCGATTGCATAACAAAGTTATGCATCTATAACAAGTTATGTAACCATTGTTTTGGTTGATTTTAGTGCGTACATAAAAAATGGATGCATAATGCAGTATGCATCCATATTTACGGATGCATATCAGGTTATGCATCTATTTTCTCGATGCATAAAAGATTGTGCAACAATTTTCTCGAAGCATAATGCATTATGCAGTCATATTTTCGGATACATAACAGGTTATGCATCTATTTTCACGACTGCATAACATGTTATGTAGATATTATTGTAGGTGCATGACAAGTTATGCAACCTTATTTTTTGTTGGTTTCAATACTAAGGAAAACCTAGCTGCATAACGTATTATGCAACCATTTTCTAGACTGCATAACAAGTTATGCAAACAAAAAAAAACTGCATAACGTGTTATGCAACCAATTTCGAGAATGCATAACAAGTTATGCAACAAATTTTGGTCATGCATCACCTATTCACACCTCTATTTTCTTCTAAATGCACGTCACACGCACACAAAACCCATCTACACTTCCATCTCCTTTTCCAAATTTTATTTCTTCAACTAGTTTCGACGCATAGCAACACACTCTTTCATGCGCTAGATGATTGGTGTCACCTTGATAGGATATAGTATTTTATCCATTACATTTTGAACTTTAGTTTAGTAGGGTCCTATGCATCAAAATTGAGTTGATTTACATACGCGGCGCGTAGTTTAAAGCTTATTACATTCTTAGTTGTGTTAGCTGATTTCATTAGCCAAAGGCTTATAAAACTGAGCTCGTCATGATTTCACTTCTTCTCTTGTAAAGTTTATCATCAAGTTCACCTACAAAGGGAATCTCAAAAATCAACATCTTAAAATGAAACCAAATAGTGTCAGTCGGTAAATTAAACAAACATTATCCTCTCTCAGTCTTCATGTGGAATCTAATTCGATACTAACGATACCAAAATAAATAACTACTCTCTCAATCTTCTTCTTCATCCATTTCCACATTTTCTCTGAATAAAAAATGTTTATAAATCTATGATAATCATCTTCCCCATCACTATCTCTTCTCAAATCAAGAAAATGTAGCAGACTCATCAAATTCCAACCAAATCACCTCAAATTTCAAAAGATTAGAAGATCATTCCCTCAAATTTGTGTTGCTGCTTCCACCGGGAGTTCTTCATCCTCTATTCAAACAGGTTTATCTTCATCTCTCTTTTTGTTCTTTCTGTCTTTACTGATAGAGATCGGTGATCTATCTACTCGTCAAATTTTGGATGATATGAATAATTGCAGGTTCAAACAGTATTGAACTAGATGCGGTATCGGGTTTCAGTGAGATCGTTCCCGATACTGTCATTTTTGATGATTTCCAAAAGTATATTCATTCATTTCAATTTTCTTAATAATGGGTTTGCTAATAATTTTTCACGAAAATATGAGTGCGCCCCTGAACTTTTGGGACGGTGGGTTTGACAGTGGAGGAAATCTAAAAAATGGGTGTGACTGTAGTTTTCACTTTTGAGTTTGGCAAAAAAACAATCAAGCCTAAACATAGGCTTAAGCCACCCCAACCAAATCCAATTAGTTTTCAAGCCATCCCACCCTTATTTTCCAGTTCCGCCACTGGTCATAAACCGTGAAGCATTTTTCATTTGGATCTCTTCGACCCATTAAACTTAACTACCTTTCAAGGTGACGTAGACTTTGAGGCCTGTCAATGGAAAAATATCCGTCGGATATTTAGAAATCCGATATCCGACATGTTAAGCACTACCGGATATTCGATATTCGATAATATCCTATAGGATATCAAAATCAGATATCGATTCCGATAGGCTAAGATTTCGGATATCCGATAAATATCCGATAGTATCCGGTTATAACAAAAAAGTTTAAAAACCCTTGTAAAACATTTTCATAATTGACACTTATGGGATATTTATCCGACAATATCCGATACTAGACTCGAAATTAGGATAAATTACAAATAAGTTCCTATACTATCGGATATCGGATATTAACATTTCGGATTGGGTCTAATCCGTTTCCGATATGTTAAGGAAGAAATATCCGATAAAACGGATAAAATTCTATAGGATCTCGAATACTCGGAAACGAATACCGGATATCGGACAAATATTGACAGGCCTAAGTAGAAGGTTGAACCGCAACCACTAGACCAACCTAAGAATTTATGGCACCTCTAAGATGTGTGCTCTCATCCAAAGAGAGAGTGCCTTAAGTAAAGGGACAAATAGGTAATTCTAAGAAATTGCGAGGGTAATTTTAGTAAATTTCACCGACGAGAACTAGAACATTCTTTCTTACACGTATCCGACAGTCCAAAGGAGAAGAAGAAAACAGTTCTAGAACCGACTGGAAAGCGATCTCTTCGTAAAACCCTAGTTGATCTTCAATTTCAGATCCCATCAGGTAAGATTCGGCTTTCAAATATCGAAATTCCTGCAAATTTTTTCACATTTATGTCTGTTGATGATTTGAATGGTGTAATTTGAGCTTCATATGTGTGAAATTTCATATACTGTGATTCAAGAAACTTCTTAGGGCATCTGATTTAGTTCATATATCTTGAAATAGGGAAGAAACTTTAGAATAAAGGGTTAATTGTGATTGAAACAGTTGGATTTGCAATTTGTAGAATTTGGATTGAGGTTAAAACCCTAGATTTTTAGGGTGAAAATGGGGAAGCCATTGTTCTATGAGATTTGGGAAAAGCCAGCAACAAGTTGTATTATAGGGATATGTAGTGCAATTTGGTTTTATATACAGAAGAAAAACATTGGGTATTCACATGTTGGTTTGAATTATGATTCGGCATTAGAAGGGCATCATTGGAGGATTATAACATCGGCATTTTCGCATATTAGTGTTATTCATTTGGTTTTCAATATGAGTGCACTTTGGAGTCTTGGGGTGGTGGAGAGTTTGGATGTTATGGGGCTGGGTGTTGAGTTTTATCTTCATTATACGCTTGTTCTGGTTGTGTTGTCCGGGGGTTTGGTTTTAGGGACTTATCATGTTTTGATTCAAAAGTTTAAGTTGGAATATTTTCGGAGAGTTACGGCTGTTGGGTATTCTTGTGTTGTGTTTGGGTGGATGACGATACTAGCTGTTAAACAACCATCATCGAAGCTTAATTTGTTTGGGGTTCTGTCACTTCCTATCAGTTTTGCGCCTTTTGAATCACTGATATTTACTTCGATCATGGTGCCACAAGCAAGCTTTCTTGGTCATTTGTCGGGGATTATTGTCGGGTACTCTATTGGATGGGGTTTGATACACGGGATGAATAATTACTGGGCTATTACAATGCTAGGATGGATTGTATTTATTTTTGTGTTCAGTTTGAAGAAATCTGGCACTTTCAATTTTGAGTTTATTGAAATTGAATCTGTTGCGGATTCTTCGTTTCCTTCTGTGGGTTTTGTTGCAGCTGGAAATGGTAGAACTCTGCAGATGGGTGCAGTACCACTGGCTGGTTCCGAACTTGTCTGATTTGTTATGAAATATGCAACTTTCTTTGCATAAGAAATCAATATAACTGTAAATCACTTGCATATTGGGAATTTTATAGCAAAAACAGTAAGGTTTCTATTATTTTCCTTGTGAGGTATGAAATTTCGGACTTGCTCCAAATTCTAATGCTCTGTGCAGGTTTTTTTAGTACCAGTTATTTCATTCCACTGGAAAACC
This sequence comes from Papaver somniferum, assembly GCF_003573695.1. NCBI lineage: Eukaryota > Viridiplantae > Streptophyta > Magnoliopsida > Ranunculales > Papaveraceae > Papaver > Papaver somniferum. The sequence continues at coordinate 226,430,890 of NC_039358.1, forward strand.
CTATAGGGTAACGAAGGCGGTGTCTTAGCTTACACATTTGAACTTATGAGATGCATCAGTTTTGTACTTGACATGTTTGAATAAGTTCATTTTAGACTTATAGTAGATGTAGTGAAAATAACTTGTGCAGTTGTGCTTCTGTTATACGATATGAAATGTACCAGCTTCAGAAAAAATCCGCAGTATGAGCTTGGCTTCCAAGTTAGATTATAGCAGCAATGGTGGTTTGAGCTGAGTATTTTTTTTATTTTTATTTTTATTTTTATTTTTCGGGAATGAATGATTGTTCTTTAGAGGATAATAACTTGATGTTTGTTGCAGCACAGCTTTGATCAAGCTATCTTGGTTGTTTGCATGATAACACCTGCAAAACTGTCCCTTATCTTACAACCTTAGGTAGTAATAACCCAAGCCCAAAAACATTCAGTCCCAAAGGTGCTTGCTTTTAGAAGCTTCACCTGCAAAGGAAATTGATCTAGCTTTGCGGGCATAGAGAAAATGAGTGATGATAGAATAAGCGAATCTTTAAGGGCGTTAGAGTCATGTGAAAGTAACATCACCAAATTCTTGCATATTCTAGAGCAGGACGAGGCAGCATACAAACCTGAAATTTTAGCAATCGGGCCTTATAATCAAATAGATAAAAATAGACCTCACTCCATGGAACGTTACAAGATTCATTATGTTAAAGCTTTCCTCCATCGTCAGCCATCATTGTCATCATATCCAGACTTGATTAAAGCTGTCAAAGAGGTAAGAACCCAAGCTATTGAATGTTACCATGGTCTCCGTAGGTATCAAGTTTCTGGAGATTTTGTTAAAAGGATGATACTTGACGGTTGCTTCGTACTGGAATTAATAATGAGAAATGCTGATGAAGTTGCTAGAGCTGATAAAAACGATCCAATATTTTCCAGTGCTTGGATGCTTTCTAGTTTACAACATGATCTAATTTTACTTGAGAATCAGATTCCTTATGTTGTTCTTCTCAAACTTTATAGTTTAACCCTTGGAATATCTAGAAAAGCTCGAGCTAGTGATAAGCTTAACAAGCTTATTATTCGTTTCTTTAAATGTATGTTACCACATGTAAGGGAAACTAGGTCAGGACAAGCAGTGTCAACTGCATCTCAAGGCAGTCAAACAGATTCTAGAGCACAACCTAGGCATATATTAGATCTTTTACGCATAAGTCTACTGCCCGAGACGACACGAAGAGAGAAAGCAAGGAACTCTCCAAGATGGGAGTTAACTTCTTGTATCACCGATCTTAAAGAAGGTGGAGTCAATTTAAAGAGAAGAGAAGTTTCTGATGGTTTACTAGATATTCAGTTCAACAATGGGAGTCTTGAGATACCATCTTTTTATATCGATGAGAATACATATGTTCTTTTGAGGAATATTATAGCGTTCGAGCAATGTGATGGGAAGTCGACACATGAGATGACATCTTATGTTTTAATATTAGATAACTTGATGAACTCGGAAAAAGATGTGAAAATTCTCTGTAATGAAGGGATTATCAATAATGTTCTTGGCAGCAACAAAGAATTGGCACGGAAGATTAGCGGCATGTGTAAGGGAGTTAGCGTCAGTAATTTCTGCTATGACGGTTTGTGCAGTGAGTGCAACCTATATGTCAGGAAATTTTGGCCTAGAAAGAAGGCAATTTTGGCAGGGATTGTTGCTGGCATTGCTGCTTGGTTTTACTATTAACCCTTATCAGTGATTGAGTTTAGCGATGGACTTTGAGTTTTATGGCATTCTTATTTTAATGGGTCAGAGTTGTATTTTTTTTATTTAATTTAATTTAGTTTCTTTTTTAACTTTAGAGTTTAGACGTTTTTACTTGAATGGATAAGCTTATTTCAAAGTTGTCGTAAGAAGTTATTAAATTCCACACGAGGTTACCAATCTAGTGAAATTGCTAACAGAAGTATTACAAAATTACGAACAATGTGTTAAGCAGCCATATATAATAAGAAGAAACAGAAATTGGTTCAGTAGTTTACGAGAGATCTCTAATTTGCAGGACATCAGATTCAAGGTGCACATGGGTGTCTTGCTTGAAACCATTAGTAAAAACTAAATTGTATGGACATTATTGCTGTACCATATTATTAGCTATTTAAGGCATCCATTGTATACTTCTTTTAAAGGTAGGAGCAGATTCTCTCCTTCAGATTTTAAAACTATGGACAGAGATGGTCATTGCAAAAGAACTTTGGTTTGAGAAGACAATCTTTGCAGTTACATGGCATATGGGGGCTTTAACTCCGGTTTTCTGCTTCTTTAAACTGGCACTAACCTTAGATAGTAATAACCCAAGCCCCAAAATTGTTCGCTTTTAGACCTTATCAATGGCAAGAGCTCTAAAGTCTAAACCAACTTACACCTGTTTGTTTACAGCTGACTCGTTTAGATATGACTTGTCTGGATCTGACAAAAAATCACATGATTGAGTCAAATTTCACTTGATATGCTTGTTTTGAGTCACATACTCAACTGATTCAAAAATATGTGAGTCAGTGGCTTTGTCCAATGAGTCAAGGGAATTTTGTTGCCCGACTTAAACTGCGAATCGGGAGTTAGGTCTGAGTCAGGTCTGACTTCAAAATTAAAAATATACGGTCCGGCAGCTGGTATGACTGCGACGAGTCAGAGGTTGACTCAGATCTAGATCGCCCGTCAAACACGGTGCGAACCTATTTTTGGAAGCTTCACCTAAACAAATCTTTCGAAGCTTTTCCCTTTTTAGTTTGGTTTCGATCTTCAGAAGTTTTTCCTTTTAAACAGACACACACCCCTATAAATATAACACTGAAGACACACCGATAATCAGAACTCCTTTAAGGTGCCGAACTAGAGAAAAAAAATATAGCTAGTTTTTTTATGGCTGAAAGTAGAAAATCTATTGCAGAGGAGTTGGATGCACAGGTACTTCGAATGAAACAATTACCATCACCAAATTCTTGCATCTTCAAAGTTCCACAGGTACTTCGATTGCATGACGAGGCAGCATACAAACCTGAGATTATAGCAATAGGGCCGTATAATAATCGGACGGATAAAAACCTTCATTCCATGGAAGATCATAAGATTCGTTTTTTTAAAGCTCTCCTCAGTCGTCGGCCAGCTCTCAGATTCCTTATATAGTTCTTCTCAAACTTTATAGTTTAACCATTGCAAGATATATTACACAAGCTCAAGCTAGTGATCAGCTCAACAAACTTGTTGTTTTTTTCTTCCGAAGTATGTTACCTTGTCTAGGAGAAACAGGTTCTAGAACACAACAACAACCTAGGCATATATTAGATCTTTTACGCATAAATCTATTGCCCAAAACGACACGAACAGTGGAAGCAGTGGACTCTCCAAGTTACGAGTTACCTCATTGTATCAGTGATCTTATAGAAGCTGGAGTCTATTTGAAGAGAAGAGAAGTATCTGATGGTGTACTAGATATTCAGTTCAACAATGGGTGTCTGGAGATACCATCTTTTTATATCGATGAGAATACATATGTTCTTTTAAAGAATATGATAGCGTTCGAGCAATGTGATGGGAAGTCGACACATGAGATCACGTCATATGGAATACTATTACGTAAATTAATGAGCTCGGAATCAGATGTGAAAATTCTCAGTAATGAAGGGATTGTCAATATTCTTGGCAACAACAAAGATTTGGCATTTAAGATTAACAAGTTGTGCAAGGGAACTAACATCGGTAGCTTCTGTTACGACGATTTATGCAGAGAGTGCAACCTCTATATCAGGAAAAGGAAATCTTGGCCGAGAAAGAGGACAATTTTGGCTGGGGCTTGTTGCTTGTTTTTACTATTTACTATTTTGCAAACCTTATATGCAGTTCTGACTAATCAGTGATCGAGTTGCTTGAGTTTGCTGATGGACAAGTGATTTTAAGTTTTATGGTCAGAGTTGTAATATTTTTTTTTTTTTTTTTTTTGAATTTGACATTTTTATTTTAATGGGAAGGTGTAAGTTATTAAATTCCAAAGGAGGTTTACCAATCTAGTAAAATTGCTAACAGAAGTATTACAAAATTACATTGGATTCCAAAGGAGGTTCAGTAGATTATGAGTTCTCCAATATGCAGGACATCAGATTTCAAGTTGCACATGGGTGCCTTGCTTGAAACCATTATATCATTGAATCCATGAAACACACGCTGACATTATAAAAACTAAAATGTAACATTATAGGAGTCGATGTTTAAGATTGATTACACAAACTTTGAACCTCCTATTGTTTTATCTATTATCAGTCGCTATGACGGGTATTTCAGTGTATGAACAAGAGTTAGAACGGAACCACTAAAGTTTGCGATCAAATAAATCCATTAAAAACCCCTTTTGGTATAAACTTGCCCTAAAGGGATCGGCAACTAATAGAAGAAACTGCGTGGTGTGATTATAGTACAACGGCCAAGGTGACCTGATTTGCCTTTGAGAGATGTTTAAAGAGTGAACCATATCTTCCTACTGAAAAGACGATGATGCCTCGCTTGATCTGCAGAGATTACAATAGTTTGTCAGATATATATATATTCATCGATACACGGAAAACTCTAATGTACAACACATGTTGAACAATGTTCACTGACACCCAAATGTTCAGATGAATGTAAGTTTACATATGTAATCGTTCTAGTGTATCAACTGTGTCCGACAAGCAATCTAACAGAGTGCAGAATCAACCATGTCATGATTTAACACCTTTCCTCCTTAAGATGGGGATGCCACCACTAACTGGCTGCAGATTTCTGCACGAAGTAAGCAACTTTCCTGGCTCAAAATGCAAAATGATGGATTCTAGGTACTCACGCAGATCACTGGTAACTAAATAGGAAGGACACACAGATTGCAGGTATTGAAGGCTTAACTGCTGGCCTTCTAATCTATGTTTCGAATAGTAAAAAAAAAGAAAAAGAGAGTTTTTATGACTACTTACCATGAGTTCTTGGTTTCTTCAATCTTGTCTTCGTCATGTATTCTTCCATTAACTTGTGGTGAGACAGCAGCGGAGGAACTTTCCTGAGCACCTTGATGACTTCTTAGGTTGTTAAGGCCTTGTCCAATTGATTGCCACCATCGTATACTAACATTTGACTGCACACTGGTAGGGCTTCTTTCTGATGGAGGTTCAATTGGCCGAGCTGAATTAGGGTTCAGCTCTGAGAAGCGTACTGCACCAAGGATTCGTTCTGGAAGCTCAGGCTCGATCTGGCTTTCAATGAGAAATGCTAGATCAACAGTCAAAGTTGTAATGTAACCAAATGCTAAGTGGACAATTGCATTGGCAACCATTGAAGCTCCAATGTCCACATCAACTTCTATGTAATTCTCCCCGACAGAGTACTTGCACGAAACAGCTCGCCCAAGTATACAAATTGCTTGCTCCCCAACTGCTTTTCTCACTATCCAAGGACCCTTGACAATATTTGCTATAAGTTTTAATCTTGAATTACGATATGCATCATCTCCCTTCACAAATTTGTCCATCAATGACCCTTCTGGAATAGGCTGCAGTGCACCAAAATACGCAACAGCACTGTAGTTATCTTTACTCGGTACTTGCAGATTAAATGCCCAAACAAAAGGCTTTTCAGCTGATGGAAATTCGTCGTCTAGGGCTTTCCTAATACGGCTATTAGGATTGTTTAGGACCTCTCCAATCTTTGTAGCGCCTTTGATCCAATCAAATCCTAGAGGCTTTAAAAGATACTCTCCACCAGGTATCTTAACCCGTGTTGAAAAATATTCTGGGCCTCTAACCATGAACTTGTCTGCCGGTGGGGTTGCCCAACCATTAGGGCAATTCTCTGGCTCAAGACGTGGAACGGCTCCTTCGGCTCTCAATCTTTGGATCCAGTCAGCCTCATCATTACCACCACATTCAGCCATATGTAAATGAGAAAATCTGACGAAAGAATTATATCAGATATCCTTGAAACAATGAATTAAAAGAAACATTGGAAACATAATGACGATAAACATGCATATCTTAACAAATTAACAAGCACGGAATTGGCCGAGAGATTAATGATAATTTGAAAAATGAAGGAGTATAACGAACCATATATTTCGTCTACTATGAGATAATGAAAAATTAAACCTATTTATCAACGCACAATTAATGAATCTTCCAAAAATGAGCACTACTTTAATAAGATGTAAGCAGTATTATTAATGAGTTGAATATTACTGTAGAGGATGCATAATCCCACAGTTTCAAAGGAGAATCATACCCCGAAATTATCTACACAATTGTTCGTGATAACAGGGAAGGTAACAATAGCAGTGTGTGACACAGAATCAAGGAACTCGCAATACAAATGTGACAAAATATAACAAGTAAATACCAAAACATTGATCTGCTAGCTGACTCAGGACGTTACTACGTTAAAATCATTCTGATAACATATCACAATAGTTCTATAGGGATCATGCCCATTAAACTAGTTACAGGGAAAAGAAGAGAACCCTTTTGTTTGCACCCTAAACAGTTAGTGAGCCAACTCAAAATGTTTTCATGTGACTGCATTCCCAAATACACGAACATTAAAGTGTGTTTCTGTTACCCTAGTTTTAGTTTACACAAGACAATGCCCCTTATGACGGAAGCTTCCAAAAGGGAACTCCCACTAATGGCAAGACTATAAAAGTACAAATTCACTCACTGAATAGAAAATCAAGCATCCAAATTCTAGCAAGAAAACAACTAAAAATGAAAAGGATATACAAACTCAATTAGTCAATCTCATTCAATAAGTAACTTAATGAACTTCTGTGTATATCTGTTACCCTACTTGTATCTGTAAGAGAAATTGGAAGTTTGCCCATCTCCACACTACTATTGGGGTTTCTCCAGGGAAAAATTGTATTGAAAAAGTCAATCTTGGGACTAACCTAAGACCTCCTCCCTCAATGGGAATAAATCCTCAAACTCTTTTCACTCAAAATTCACCATAAAAATCCCTACTTTACCAGTCCACAGTACCATGGATAACCAAAAAAAGTCCACAGCTTCAATTAAAATTCTAGTTAGAATTAGGGTTTTACATAACAAAACAAACAAACCCATACACCAGAATTACAAATCAATCACTGAAAATCACACATAGAGAAATCCCAACTCTCCTAAGTTCTGTAGGGTTTTTACAAATTAAATGAAAATCAAAACAGAAAGAAAAAGAAAAATTAATAATCAAAACCCATACCTTATCTTAGCCCAAAATCAAGAATTTGAGAATCTCTGACCGGAAAGCTAATTATTATTAGATGAAAATCTTAATCCAGGATTCCAGTCTGTATTATTGTCTCCTCTGCTTTTGAGATCTTTTCCTATTTTCACTTTAATAAAACCGAAACAAGTTAATACAGTGAAACAATGTATTATCCACCGTTGATTTATACACGTAAATACCACCGTTAGATAGATTTTTAATCAATTATTTCCTTAAGCTTACTAAAATAAAAGTAAAGATGAAGTAATTTCTATCACCACTCTTTTTTGGAATGTTGAGGCCTGAGGGTAGTCGCGAGTTTGACCCACAAAGGAAGCCTACTTTGAACTTAGGTTGGAGTGTTCATAACTTGGGAGAGTTTCGAATTAGGCAAGACTCTGGAAGGATTTGCCATAAATCTCCTTAGTTCTTAATCTTCCAGGGTGTAGTACACTGGTAAATTCATAAATAACATGACAGATATGAACAAGAGGTTACCAAACTGCATTAGTACTTCAGCTACAAAGATGTTCGAGTGCCGAAGACACAATATCAGAAGTTATGAACATGATGTCTCTGACTATTTACTTGATGCGTTCCCCAGATTATGATGGTTGAATTTTGAGAATATATCAAAAGTTCCACACGATCTCAGACACCGAGAACAACACACATTAATTTCTAACTCAAAGGAACAAGCATCCCTATGACGTCTCAGGGGAAGTTAAACACGCAACTAGCTGAGGCTCTTGGAAGACTTGCTAAATTCTCCATAATAAATTTCGCGTCTACCTCTGGAGAAATGAAAGTCATTATTTCCAATGCTGTTGCTTGTTTCAAAACTAATTCCGCCAACCTTACCACGCTAAGGTCACCCCCAAAGTACTTAAAGGAAACCGACTTCAGGTGTGGAAACAAACACTTAGTACTGATCAAATCAAGTTCCCAGCCAACACCATAGTGGTAAGGTGGGTTGTCATCATCAGATTCTTTTTCGTAGGACCGAGCACCTATCTGAATTTGAATTGAAAAATTAAAGACAAAGAAACGTCAAAAGAATAGCTAGCGCAATGACGTAATTGCCTTAAAAAATTGAAAGCCTAGACTTGTTATGCTATTTTATCCAATGGATGATATGCAGAAAAATGAAAGGTTTTATGCACTTGCCTGGGAAAATGAAAGGGACTCCAGATTAGGTGCTAATTGCAACAAAGCAATTAATGCTTTATAGTTGGATGCGGTATGAATCATATGCAACTTCACCAAATTGTCAAATGCAGGAAATAATTTCATGAGATCGTGTGTGAACGAGAGAACCTATTCATCACAAGGAAATTGGAAATTAAGACTGTATCAGCTTCAAGGGAGTTCGGAGAACAACATAACAGAACTACCATAAAAGTAGCACCAATAACGAAACATACCTCTAGGATCCCATTAGAAATTGTTAGACACTTTACATGTGAAAGTGCTCGAAGAAACTTACTTATGTTGGCACCCTGGTCGAACCATCCATTTGTCGATATATCATAATCTTCGAAGCCAAAGTCAACATCTACTTCAGCTAGCGTTGAAGAGTTAGACATGACAAATTCCTTAGCAACATCACCCCAGTAGGTGAGAGACACTAGAGGTGCATGAATTTCGAAAGCACAATTTTCTAAACCATATTTCTCGCCAAAATCATCCAAATGACTAATTTTCAAAACTTTTAATGAAGGAGTTGACAAACAAAACTTCCTTATGTCAAACCATTCACATTTTTCCAGTGTCAAATTCTCAAGGACAGGACAATTGGAGAAGAATTGCTCACTGTTGTACTTACTGCTAAATATGGCTCGAGAGAGTTTAAAGTGCTTGAGTTTAGGAAAAGACACATAGTTAGGTAGACAAAGGTTAGGGAAGATATCTAGCTCCAGGGTAACCAATGATTCACAAGTACAAAGAGACAAAGGGGAATAAAGGGTTGAATTTAGGACTAAGCTGAGATGAAGCTCTTCAACATTGCGCCTTATTACTTCGAAGATCCATAAAATAACCCGAGATGCACTCAAGTGGTAATTCCAACAAAGAAACAACTTCTGTATACTTGACGTATCATGAAGACGCAATATTTTATCCACTATATCCATGAATTTACTACTCTCCTGATAAGTTTCAATGCTAGTTCTCTCCTCATGATCAAAAGGATCACTCAAACTTCGAAAATCAAGGGTGGGGATAGAGATCCAAATGTTGTACCATCTTTTAGATAACATGCTAGTACGAACAACCTCCTTGATATCTAATAAAGATAAGACATGATGAAGAAGTGAGTCGGGTAAATCGGTGATCCTATCTGTTGCCTGCTCACTCATGCTGTTTTCCCCCTTTAGTTGCTTTTGATTAGTCAATTCCATGATTACAATGTTTCTGTTCAAAATAAAAATAGACAAAAGGGGTTGACAATTAAAAGTTAGGATATATTTCCAACAGTGATAATCACTTCAAAAGAGTGACCTTTATTGCGCTAATCGAATATGTCATGAGGTGGAACACAAACCATAGGCTATTGGATTCATATACGACAACTGTAAAAGTTGCAATAAACCCACAGTTTTGAATGAGAATCATACCTCAGAATTATTTAGACAACTATTTGTTGATAACAGGGAAGGTAATAGTCCCACTCCATGGCACAGAATCATGGCACTCGCAATATCAAGGTGACAAAATACAACAAGTAAATACCAAACATTGTTCTATGAGCTGATCCAGAACATTACTAGTAGTTATGTGGGGTTCGTTTCTATTATTACACTAGTAGCAAAGATAAGAAGAAATCCTTCTATTCATTGCACCGTACACTGATTGTAAGCAAACTCATATAATTTTCATATGACTACATTCTCTAATCGGCAAAAGAGTGTTTTCAAAAGCGTAGAAAGTCTTGTTTTGACTGTATTTCTGTTACTCTATATTCTATTCTGTTACTCTATATTCTGTACAAGACAAGGTCCCTTAAGACCAGACACTCCCAAGGAAGAACACTCCTACCAATTGCAAGACAACAAAAGTATCACAACAAATCAGAATCAATAATCTGTATATCTAAAAACTGTCTTTTCTTGAAGTACTACTTTTCCTTGGGGTTTTTCTATGACAAATTTGAGATTTAACACTACTCAAAATAGAATCTCAGGGCCTAAATCCTCAAAATTTCTCATAGATAACCTACGTTATCAATCAGTGCATAGAACCATGGATAAACAAGAAAATTATACAGATTCATTCATTTTCAAGTATACAAAACAAATCAATCACCTAACCAAAATCAAACCATAAAATAGAGTAACAATCGGAACCCGTACCTTTAGTTGGCCCAAAATCAAGAATTAGAGAATCTCTGAACAAATCTGTTGCTAATTAATGATGTTAAAACGCGATCCTTGAAGTTTCAGGTTAGTTGAAATGAAAATCCACTCCCAAATCCCAATTATCTCTTCTGCTTTGTTTTAACATCTTTTTCTACCACTTAGTAAGTGGAACATGTAATGTCCACCGTCGTCTAGGTATGTAATTTCCGCCGTTAGATTAAATTTACAGATTTTTTAATCAATTATTTTTAGAATTTCAAAAAATAATCCATGGATTTTTTAATCAATTATTTACAAAATTTTAATTTTAATCCATTTTGTGGCAGTGTAATCAAGTTAAGCATGCCTATCAAAAAAAATCAAGTTAAGCATGCACAAGATTATTTATTAGCGATACTTATTAGTGGGCTTAATCAATGCCTCGGGCCGAGACAGTTCAAAGCTGCCCTTTGCTATCGCCTGGGTATCCCAATGTTTGTTGAGAATGGTTTATGCTCCAGCTGTAACAAATCCATGGACATCTATGGAGACCACGCGTTTCATTGTGATAATGATGTTGGGATTAAGTTTCGACATGACTTTGTACGTGATATAGTCGTTGACATTTGCTACAAAGCCAGTGTGCCTGCACGCAAGGAAGTTTCTCTTGGGCTTCAGTCGGATGATGACAAGGATCTACGCCATGCGGATATCCTTGTTCTTAACTGGGAAAATGGTAAGGATGTTTGCATGGATGTCACAGGGGTCTCTCCCTTCACAGGTGATAGCATTCGCTCTTTCATTCCTGGCAAAGCTATCTCTAATGATGTTGCGCGGAAACGCACTAAATATTTTGATAAGTGTACATCACTTGGGTATGGTCTCGGCGTATTAGCTTTCTCTACCTTAGGGGAACCGGGAGATGATACTTTATGTTTTTTCAAGCGTTTGAAGAATTGTTTAGTTGGTCATGATGCTAGTAGTGGAGTTGGTCCATAGATTAGGTATTGCTATTCAGAAAGGAGTTGATGCGCAGCTTGTTGCTAGGTTACCAACCAAAAGTGTGTAATTTATTTATTCATTTAAAATATAAGGGTATTTTAAAATGTAAAGTATTGGATTAATGGAGCAATTAAAAAAAAATTAAACACATAAATAATATTACCTCGGTTTCTGAAAATGTGGTCGTTGAGTCCTTTTTTGAGTCCTTTTTTACGCCTCGGTTTCTGTAAATGTGATAGTTGAGTCATTTTTTAGCCTGGCTAAATTGAGACATATGCCACTTAATTGAGGCCTATAGATTACTTCATCTACCTTATACACAGTGATAAGGGGTGTCTAAATTTTAAGCAAACTACCAAAATTACCCTCTAAAAATATTAATATTACTAAATTACCCCCATTAACTCTTAATAATAAACTTAAAACTAAAATCAGTGTTCTTTCAATCTCATAAACTGATTCTTCATCTCTTTTACTCCCTCTTTTTTCATTTTTTTAAACCAAAAATCGACGATTATCGACGATCCAAAAACGATTAATCGTTTTCTTTCTTCTATAAAATGTCGAAACCATCAAGATACAAACAAGCCACTGGAATCACTTATCCTAGTGAGTGTAATCCCGGAACTGTTAAAGCAATTGGAAACAAACCAAAGAAGAAAACGGTTGCTCGAGAAGAACCATCTTTAATCGAAAAACAACATGAGTAAATGGGTCGAATCAGGTACTTTTCTGTCAACCCAATCTTCTAAACTAGGTTTTAGTAACATGCAACCGTTTAGAAATCAAAATTTTCTGGGTTTTACAAAATCGGATTATGTTGGTGTTCTTGTTAACCGATTGTGGTTAGAAACGGTTGATGTTCATGGTCACATGAACCGGTTATGCTGCATGTGAATTGGAATTGGAGAATGTTAGTGTATAAATAGCCTGATTCTGATGACCATTGTTTCTGTAAGTTTTTTTTCGTTAGAATAGGATTACATATGTGTTCACAAAAACCGATTGTGTAGCCTTTGAATTCTTATATGCTTAGTCAATAATCAAACTTTATATGTATATCGAGAAGACCGATTGCTAGAATCGGTTTACATTAGCACTTAAAAAAACCGATTGTCAGTTTTATTATGTTAGGAATTGGACTTTATATATGTATCGTGTAAACCGATTGTATACCTTGACTTAGAAAAATTGCATTCGATTTCATTGTTGTTTGTCGTTTAACTCTGTATTCTACAGGCCAAACAAGGACAACCAACAAAAGAAAGCCGAAAAGAAATATAAGAGGAAACATGACCTTCCTTCTCCCAAGGCTTTGGGAACTCGTCGAATAGACGGTTAATATTTGAATGCTTCCCAACGAAGGGCCAAGGGGAGTAAAGCCAAAGGGATCAGCATCAATGACCCACCACCTCCAGCGGAGCAACCAACACATGAAGAATCTGATTCTGATACACCTACTGAACAAGAAGGTGGTGAGGAGGAGATGAATGTATAAGAAACTGGTGGCAAGGAAGGTGATGAAGAATAAATTCGTGGCAAGAAAGGTGTTGAAGAAGAAAGTCGTGGCAAGAAAGGTGTTGAAGAAGAAAGTGATGAGAGTGAAAGTGATGAAGAAGGAGGTGAGGATGAAAGTGATGAAGAAGAAGGTGAGGAAGAAAGTGATGAAGAAGAAAGTGAGAAGAAAGTTGATGAAGAGATATGAGAAGTTCAAGAACAAGTGCAATAACAAGTCCAAGGAGGAGACGCTCAAGAACAAGGTAAGAAGAAAGATGGTCCAAAGAAGAAGAAAGGTGACCACATGCCCGACCCGCCGAAGATGTTTCCTCGCGGCCCTAAGGATCGCGTTTACGGGTTACCAGGTGATGGAGGACAGATGTTATGGGGTACAAAGACAGTTGGGCCGCCGTCATTTGCCATACCATAGTAAGTACGTAAACCTTATGCTATGTAACATAAAAATTATTATCCGTGTAGTGTGTTGATTGTTGTCCATCGGGTTTGCTTTGTTTTATAGGATCACAAGGATGTCGTTCGTCTTATGAAGCCAGGAACGTCAGTGAGTACGATGAAGAAATGGCCACTGCAAGCAATAGAATCAAGCGCTGGAGAAGTTCAGGAAGTAATCGATCTAGTCAATTCTACGGGGTTGATACCTGCGGTTGAGAATTTGGACCTTGGTTACGACAAACCTCTTTGTTCCTCCTTTGCGGAGAGATATTACGGGGAAACGGATACTTTGCATCTTCTGTTTGGCGAAATGACGATAACTCCAAATGATGCGAAGTTCATTACCGGACTAAGCATAGAAGGTAAAGCCATGAAGCACGCTAGTTACGTGCAAGATCTTAAGTGGGACAAATCATACGCGTTCACCAAGGTTTGTTCCAATGGGATGAGGAGAGGACCAAGTCAGAGATGCTAGTAGGCAAGAACAAGCAGAGGATATTCCATCTCTCGAAGCTGAGGGAAAACTTTATGGGAACAAAGAAGCTTTGTGACGAGGGAAATGTGTTGACCAGGGAACGTATCTTCTCCACCGCCAATGCGTATGTCCTCTACGTCCTGGGATGTGTTATCTTCCCCGACGTTTCCGGTGCCCGTGTGAGCGCCAATTTTATCCAGCTGTTGCAACCATTTGACAAGATTCATGAATACTCTTGGGGCACTGCCATCCTTGCACACTCGTTGAACGAGTTGAGAAAGGCTTTTATGGCTCGAAGGAACCAAATCGGAGGGAATATGGCTTTTCTGCAGGCGTGGATATATGTACACTTCCCAATATTTGCTGAAAGGGCTTTTGAGCACAAGGAATGGGACCACCAATATTATGGAGACAAGTACATCTACAGAAGTAATCTGAAGAACCAAAAGAAGGGTTATCTGAAGTTGAGACGCCAGTTGGACAACTTGACAACGACAAATGTTGCCTTTGATCCTTACAAGGAGGAATTGGCTAAAGGAAAAGGAAAAGGAAAGAAGGTTGGGTGCAGAGAGCAAAGTGATTATTTTGGGCCTTTGTTTCACCCAAGAGGGTATGTAATGTACAACCCGATGAGAGTCGCAAGACAATGCAGTTACGTACAAAAAATCCTAAAGGAGCACAAGATGTTCAAAATCAATGAGAAAAAAAAATCATATGATAATGATATTGACATTGTTCACAATCCTTTCCCATCATGTGATTATTGGGAAGATAGAGCGTTTCACAGATATCCTTTGGATGGTCCATCTCGAACAGATGATGATGCAATTCCGTGTTACATGTCGTGGTACCTCAATGTTTCGCATACTCGAGTGATACGACTAGATGAGAGGCCCATGATAGAGGACAAAGATAAGGCTCTCGAATGCCTGGTGCGTATTGTTATTCAATTACGGTTTTGTTTATATTATTAGCGCTTTTTTTGAATGTTTGTTATTTAAAATGGAAACAGAGAAGCCGAGTCGGGTACTTGATAACCCAAGAAAATCTATAAATCAAGGAAGGGAAAAATGTTAAGGCCAATGAAAAGTTGATTGATGAATTGAACAGTCTCGAAGATGTATAAGCTGGTGCAAAGTTTGGGGAGATGGAGGATGAGGAAGAGGAGGAGGATGAGGATGAGCCAAAGAAGAAGAGGAAGAGAACCCCCCAAAAAAAGATGTTTGAAGGTGCATCGAGCAGCGCCCAACCTGGTAAACGAGGACGCGGTGGACGTGGTAGTGGTGGTGGACGTGGTCGTGGTCGTGGTGGGGATGTTCATGAATGAATGGTAATATTTATGTTTATGTCTTTAACTATGGATAATTATGGAGTCATAACTTATTTCTTGTCTTAAACTTATTGTTGAATTATGTTTGGTTATATTCCTAGTTTATTAACTTAATCTGGTTTCTTTTTAAAATTGTTGGTGTTTGTCCAAGACGCGATAAAATAGCCAACTAAAATTGTTGGTGTTTGCAAAAAATGCAGGATTCTGGCATTTTTTAGTCGGAGTCGGATTACATGTAACTATATGTAAACCGATTCTCACAGTTTCCCAGAGGTTCAGTTTCAGAATCGGTTTACATGTACCTTTATAAAATCCGATTTTCATGAATAAAAATCCTGTAACTTTTGAAGCCAAGAATCGGTTAACATGTACATACATGTAATCCGATTTCTGTGAAGAAAACTCCTGTAACTTTTGAAGCCAAAAATCGGTTTACATGTACATACATGTAATCCGATTTCTGTGAAGAAAACTCCTGTAACTTTTGAATCCAAGAATCGGTTTACATGTAATACATGTAATCCGATTTATGTGAAGAAAAGTTCTCTAACTTTTGAAGCCAACAATCGGTTTACATGTGCATTACAAAAGCCCGAATGATGAGAGGCATATTTTATATGATTTTGTAAGGACACAATCGGACTATGTGGGCATACCTAAACTCTGATTGTCTGATTTGAATTTGAAAAAAAATAGCCGTTGAGTCCTTATCTATATAAGGACAACCTCTTTCAGCTACTCCCATATCACACACTTAGCCTAGAAAATGGAATGGGAACCGTATGAAGATGTGTGTCTCGTTCAATCGTTTGCTAATACGTTCTGTGAACGTCCGAATGAAATCTATTCAATGTTTTGGAAGAGAGTTAAAGAGTTCTTTTACAGGCTTACCGGGAATCCCGGTAACCGCAAATGGAGAGACTTGGCATTTCGATTCCAATACATTAAAGGTGCAATGCGAGAGTACGTAAAATTTAGAAATATGGTGTACGACTATCATCCACGAGCTCCTCTTAGGGAAAAAGTGGGTAATGCGATCATTTTTATACCTATGTCAAAAGTTCACATACTAACATTTAAGAATTCATTGAATTTCAGCTGGAACGTTTCAACGGGCTATGGAGAATCCGTAATGGGGAAACTAAGTTCATTCACCACAAAGAATATATGACGTTGTACCGACGTGCTCGGAGGTTCATTGACGAGCATTTGATGTGTCAAATTCTAGAATTCCCATACTGAATCCTATATATATAGTGCGCTAATTTCCTAAACTATGTAATCAATATTTTGTTTCTGAAAGTAAGGCATAATCGGATTATAAGGACTTATGTAAACACTGATTCCCAAAACGGTTTATGTGTGTATTAATTAAACTACGATTCTGGGTTTACATCGTTATTCTGCATAAACTCAACCCAGAATCGGTTTACAAATGCACTAACATCAACCGATTCTGGGTAGAGTCTTTTGAAAAAAAATTAAAATTTTTACAAGTGTTGATTACGCATTAATGAAAGTTAATTTCAGGATAAACTTGATCAAACATGATTTAATTATCCGAATTAGCACGTAATTAACAAGGGCATATTAGATATTAATATAAATAGTGGATAAGGGATTTCTAGAATTTTTTTTGTTAATGATCCTATTTTGTCATGTAGCTATAGGCCCCAATTAAGTGGCATAGGCCCCAATTTAGCAAGATTTTTTTAGGCCAAATGAAAAAGGTAAAAATATCATTTTTCTGAAATAGAGGTAGCAATTTTTTTATCACCACTCTTTTGGGTGGTGGTTCCGAGTACAACCTACGAAAGAAAACCTATTTGGGCTTAGGTTGGGGTGTCTTGTTTTTCAGTTTCTTTGTTAGGAGAGGTGAGCTTAAACATGTATGTCTCCCTTTTTGCAGTTCTGAGTTGGCCTTCAAATGGAGAGAGTTATGGTAAGGATTTGCCATAAATCTTCGAGTTCTCAATCTTCCAGGGTGCGGTTCCCTGGTAAATAACATGACACATGAACATGATATTGCCGAACAACATTAGTACTTGAGTAGTTAAATTACAGAGATTCCGAGTGCACAAGACACAATAAGATAAGTTTTGAACATGACAAGTACATTTTTGTAGATCTATTGTTTTATAAGCTGATCAGTTCCTCAGTTTCATATTCTGCACCTGCAATGTTGAGGCTTCTCTTGTGTGACTATTTACTTGATGCATTTTAACTTTAAGGCTCCTCCACAGATTATGATGGTTGAATTCCAAAAGCAAGTGTCCCAGTAAAGTCTTAGGGGAAATGAAACACACAACTTGCTGAGGCTCTTGGATGGCTTGTTAATTCCTCAATGACAAACTCAGTCTCCTTACCTGGGTCGGGAGAAATGAAAGTCACTGTTTCCAATGCTGCTGCTTGTTCCAAAATTTGTTCCAACCACGTTGCCTCGCTAGGGTGACCCGTAAAGTCCTCAATGTAAACTGACTTCAGGTGTAGAAACGGACACCTAGTGCTAGTCAAATGAACTCCCCAACAATCTTCGTCTTCTCCTTCCCCGCCCGAAACACTTAACTGAATTTGAAATTGAAAAATAAAGACAAAGAAACGTTATAAGAACAGTTGAAACAACAACATAACTGCCAAAAAGAAATGCAAAGCAATAAGTGCACTTGCCCCGCAAAGTAAAAGAGACTCCAGATTAGGTGCTGATTCCAACAAAGCAATCAGTGCTTTATAATCGGTTGCAGTATGAGAGTCACATTCAGCTTTGTTAAATTGTTAAATGTAGGCAAATTATTCTTGAGATCGTGTGTGAACGAGAGAACCTATCATCACAAGGCAATTGGAAAGACTTTTAGATCAGCTACAGAACAACATCACAGAAATACCATTAAAAATAGCACCAATAACCAAACATACCTGTAGGGTTCGATCAGAAATTGTTAGATGCTTTACATGTGAAAGTGCTCGAAGAAACTTACTTAAGTTGGCACCCTGGTCAATCCTTTCCTTCGTCCATGTATTTTCAAAGCCAAAATCAACATCTACTTCAACTAGTGTTAAAATGTTAGACATGACAAATTCCTTTGCAACATCACCCAAGTAAGTGAGAGACACTAGAGGTGCATGAATTTCGAAAGCAGAATTTTCTAAATCATAATTCTCGCCGTAATAATTCAAATGACTAATTTCCAAAACTTTTAATGAAGGAGTCGACAAACAGAATTTCTTCATATCAAACCATTCACATTTTACCAGAGTCAAATTCTCAAGGATAGGACAACTAGAAAAGAGTTGTTCATTGTTGTACTTACCGCTAAATTTGACTCGAGAGAGTTTAAAGTGCTTGAGTTTTGGAAAAGACATATATTTAGGTAGATAAAGATTAGGGAATATATCTAGCTCCAAGGTAACCAACGATTCACAGGTACAAAGAGACAAAAGAGTAAAAAAGGTTGAATTGAGGAGTAAAGTGAGACTAAGCTCTTCAACATTGCGCCTTATAGCGGCGGAATCCATAAATTAACCCGAGATCCATTCAAGGGGTAATTCCAACGAAGAGACAACTTCTGTATACTTGACATATCATGAAGATGCAATATTCTAAGGATCACTCAAGCTTTGAAAATCAAGATGCAATATTCTATCCAAATGTAATACCATCTTTTAGATAACACGCTAGTACGAGTAACCTCCTTGATATCTAAGAAAGATAGGACATAATGAAGAAGTGAGCCAGGTAAGTTGGTGATCCTATCTTCTGCCTGCTCACTCATGCTGCTCTGTCCCTTTAGTCGCTTTGATTAATCAATTCCATGATTCAATTTTTCTGTTTTAAAAGGAAAAGGGACAAAAGGGTTTGACAATTAAAAGCTTGGATATATTTTCATGTTCAACATGGAAAAAAGAAACACGCATGTAAACCCTGAGTTATTCACCCTAAATAGCAGCACTTTGACGACAATCTTATGTGGCAGTGAGACCTAACCCTAGAATATTCACATTCACCCCAAAAGGTTCACCGTTCCCCTAGATGTAGGTTTAGATGATAATAAGTAACCTAGCAAAGGTGAATCTATAATGAAGGCTTAACAAACAGCAACAACAATAGATCTGTCTTTGTCTTTCTATTTATCAAGAATAACAAAACTAAATACTATTTGAATCCCTTACTAGGTTTTTCTTGTTGAACATTTTGAATCAAGTTCTAGTACAATAAAGAAATACAGATCGAAGAAGAGAGCAGCAGAAAACCTCAAATCATCAAGATTCTAACAGTCAATATGATTTCAATTTTCAAAAGAGTGCACTTTATTGTGATGATAGTGCAGTTATTCACCTTGATAGCAATCTAATGTGACCGAGTCTTGTTTTTACAAGAAAGGTCCCTTAAGACCAGAAACTCAGAAGGGGGACTCCAACCAATTTCAAGACTACAAAAGTAAAAATTCACTCACCGAATCCAAAATGAAGCATCCAATTCTATCAGAAAAACAACAAAGAATGAAAAGGACATAGGAACTCAACCAATCAATCACATTCAAATTAGAATCAATAATTTGTACATCTAAGAACTATCTTTTCTTACTTCTCCTAAAACAAAAACAAAAAGAAAGCGGAAGTTTGCCCTTATCTTCCTTTAGGTTTTTCAATGACAAATTTGAGATTTAACAGTACTGAGCGGGCCTAATCCACAAAATTTCTCATAGACAAACCTACTTTATCAGTTCATAGATTCATTCATTTTCTAGTATATTAGAAAAAATCCACACACAAGAATTACAAATCTAGAAACCGAAATCAAAGCAAAAAAGAGAGTAACAATGAAAACCCGTACCTTTAGATGGCCCAAAATCAAGAATTTGGGAATCTCTGATCAAAGCTGCTGCTGCTTAATGAAGTTAAAATGCGATCCTTTGGAGTTCTGATGAGAAATGAAAATCCAGTCTCTATTTCCAGCATTGAAATTAACGCATTTGAGATAAGACATTGGAAACTGGAACTCTTTTTTTTTTTATAGGAAAAACCTATGCCTAGAAAGGCACTAAGTGAAGTACACAGAGTTGTTGTTGGCAATGGCTGTGAGGCACCACTGAGCCTTCCAACTTTGTTCTTATATAAAATAGCTAAATTGAAAGTTTTCATGTTTTGAGAGCGATTAATAAGCAGTTTCAGCTTCATTTTAGAGGAACTTGAATCTATCTAAGATGTCTATTGGTTCAGTTGATATGACTATGTTAGTTTGCTGCATCTCTTTGGCCCACTGGAAAGCTAGATCTGCTCCTCCTGTGACTCCCCTTTCTCCATAGTATCCTGTATATGCTGTTTCCTACAAAATCTGTCATAGTTAGTGCAGTGTGATAAATAGAGTTTTCAGAGTCATATATTGTGCATATACATATATGCTTTCCAAATCCTGTTTCAACATTCCAATTGTAATTAGAATTGCCAGCTTGTAGTTCAATAGCAGCTTCCTCTGGTAATAGAGGGAAGTTGTTCAGAATGTGATCAGGAATAACATGTATTCTGTTGTGGGTGCACAGATGCTGCTTAATTCTGAGAACAATAGCTCCCACATTAAGCTGAGTTTGTTTAAAGATAAAGTCGCATCTGGCTTTCCAGATATACCAACAAGTAGTGGCATAAATGCTGCAATCAATATTTCCCAGTTGGAACCAGGAATTCAGCCAATCTATAAAGATAGTGGTGTTATCAAATAGAGTGTGAGAATTGCCAAGAATTTCCTGCCACACTAGAGTAGCAGTGGTGCAATTAAGGAACATGGTTTCTTCTTCCCCACTATTGCAGACAGTGCATATTGGATTAATGTAGTGAAGTATGCTGGTTGTTTTGGCATTTGTGGGGAGAATACCATGGGCACATTTCCAGATGAAGATTTTGATAGCTGGATCTACATCCATGTTCCAGAGTGCATCCCAATTGCCAGTTGGAGGATCATTTCTGTAGAGATGGTCAGTTTTTTCCTTGTACAGCTCATTGACAGAAAAACTCTTGTGTCATTGAAATTCCAGCTAATTGTATCCTCTTCATTTAGATGAGTCTTTAGAGTCACTAGTGGAGAATGGATTTTTAACTACTTCCTGGGTTTTAGAAAAACTACTTACACAGGCTGATGTAACTATATGAGCTGTGAGACACAGTTGTTTTCTAAGGAAAAAGAAAACTTGTCTCTGACACAGTCGTTTCAATAAGGGATATTTCTGTAAAAAACTAAAGCTTCACTATGGATTTTAGAAACGACTGTGAGACCAAGATATTTCCATAGTCCCAGTTTTCAAGGAAAAGACGTGGTGTTCTTACCTCGAACCCAGCTGCGTCTCTTTATTATCCTTTTTTCTGAAAAACTAAAAAATGACCGAAACCAATCGTTCTCCTTCTAATCGTTTCTCCCGGAACCCATGATTCAATCTCAAGCTTCCAACAATTTCTTCAATCCGTAACCAATTTCTTCGATTTGTAAACATTTTCTTTTTTCAATCTCAATTGTGAACCATTTTTTTCTCCTTCGTAAGTGGTAATGATAATCTGAAAAACCCCTAAATCGAATATTGAATCTTGTTTTCCTGCAGGTACTAATGATAATCTCAAAAACTCGTGATTGTAGTTAGTTTTTTGACTCTGCTTTTAGTGTTTGAAAACTCGGATCTATAGTTTTGAGTTTTGGGTATTTGAAGCTTTGAGTGGTGAAGATCGAACATATCTTATAGATACTCTTAAGGTAGTACTTGATCTGTAATTTTAAGTTCCATTGTTTTTTTTAATTTCATTTTTGAATGCAGGGTTTTGATTTTATTTGGAGTTTTTGTTGTTGCTACTGCAAGGTGAGCTAATGCCATTGTCACAAGGAACACAATATGAATTTCTTGATTCCCTTTCAACAAATGTTAATAAACGTGTTTAAGCTCTGCAAGAGATTCAGGTTTGTTTTAATTTTTAATTTGGATTTCTATTTGTAACAATCATAGTTTCATTCTGTGTCATTTCTGAATATTTTTGTTTTATGTTTCAGTTAGGGATTTGGTTTCAATTGAAAGTCCCCAACTTGCTGAAGCTTCAGTCACCATGATACAATTCCGCAGTTGGTGCGTATGATTGTGTTGTACTGATCCTATTTGATTATAATTTAATAGATCAAGTATTCCTTCTCCTGATATGTGGGCTATGGGTGGTATCATGGCTGAATTGCTTTCACTCAGCCCTCTTTTTCCTGGTTCCAGGTGTGCATTCACATGAACTGATCAAAGTTTAATTCTTTTTTCTTAAAGATTTGTGAACATGCGTATGGTAATTATTGAAATTCGTTGATAGGTATTATCTTCTACAACTGCAGGTTATGACTTGTGTGAATGGAACAGATATCTATTGTTGTTCTAAATTTAAACTAGGTTACAAAATGTGAATGTCACCATCTGTTGCTTTTCTTTTGTGATGCAGTGAAACGATGAGATATACAAAATATGTAGTGTGATTGGCAGTCCAACTCAGAAATCATGGGCTGAGGGTGTTCAACTTGCAAAATCAATCAACTATCAATTTTCTCAGGTAAGAGTCCTTGTGCATGTCTATAATGTGAAGCTTGCTTGTGTTTTGTCTACCTATTCACTCAGTTGGTTAACCGTTGTTTTACTCTTCTTTTTACTTCATATGTATCTTTTTTTGTTTATAATTAACCAATAACTTTAAATGTTGCAGTTACCAGGTGCCCACCTTTCTGTGCTTATTCCATATGCTAGTGACGATGCTTCAAATCTCATTCGTGTAAGTTTTCATTTTGGTACAAGTTGTCATTGTAAATTGTGTAGAACGAAAAAAACTGTGAACACTTTTTCCTTTCTTCAAATATGTGCAGTCCCTATGTTCTTGGGACCCAAACAAGTGGTTGACAACTTCTGAGGCACTAAAACATCCGTTCGTTCAGGTAATTTTCTAGTTATGTTTTTTTTTATTGACAACGTCAATGTAAGCAACAGATTATTCTTTTTTCATATATTTAATGAACGTGACCACACACACGTGTCTCCTTCGATGTTACAGTGCTGCTATTATGTTCATTCATCTCTACAGGCAAGAACTGCAATTACTAGAACTCCTCCATCTGGTTTGTTCTTTTATCTTTGGGGGATGGTAAAATCTCAAATTATGTGGTGAAGATACTGTGTTATTATGAATTCTAATTAAGGTAGGCGAATTTGTGCAGTTGGAACTAAGGAAACATTGGATCAGAGGAGCAGTAGGAGATACTCTGGAACTTTTTCTGATACAAAACCTTTGCGCAACTTCTCGTCTGTAAAGGCAAACACTACATTGAGTCCAGGTGAACATCTGTTTTGGGTCAACTTGTAGATAAAAGTTTTTTTTTTTGTCAATATTCTAATTTGGTGGGATGTATGATAATGGTATTAGGTTCACTCCATGCGTGATTGTTTTAGCTGTATAGACTTTGCTGTACTAAACATACCATGTTTTCAGAAAAGCATCTCCAGAATCTTTAATGCTGCACGTTGATCATCTCACTACGAATGTGAATGATGGACATCTGAAAGAGATTTTCGGTAAGTCATTTCCTTTGTGATCTGGATTCTAATAAATCTGGTTATAACCACACCAAGTTCTTTGTACCTGGCAACAAATATTGCATGTATTCTTTTGCTTGGCTCAGCATTCCTTTCAAGCCAAGTTTTAATTCTTTTAAGTCTTATAGATCTAGTAGATTAGTGTTTTCTACTGTTTTTTCATCGGTTCACTGGTCCCTTTGGAAAGTTAACACTTGCATTTCTCGAATTTGATATTTATGCCATGTGTGTTTTCATCCAATGTATATGTAGTAAAAATGCTGTCAATATATCACCTAGTAGTGAGGTTATGTGTTATGACACCTACTCAGTTTAAGAAATGTATCCATCAACATTTCTAACATTTGCTTGCTGAGTATTTTTTTTTCCCATCAACATTTTCCTTGATTACTTTTTCTTTTTTCTCAGCAGTACATAAAATTGACCGACTTGGTGAAAAACTGCAAGTTGGATGAATTATTGGAAGGGTTGGACTTCAATCAAGTAGTTATTTTTGTCAAAAGTGTGAGTAAAGCAGATGAACTTAACAAGTTACTTGTGGGGTGCAACTTCCCATCAATTTACTGGAATGTCTCGGTCAGATAGGTATACATTCTCTCCTTTCTTAGGTTTCATTTAATTACTTTCATTGTTGTTACATTGAAGGTGCAAGTGCCTGGTAAATCTCCTAGTGATTTGGCCAATGTGTAAGTATACTACTGTAATTTGTTCTAACAAGTTAACAAGTTACTTGTGGGGTGCAACTTCCCATCAATTTACTGGAATGTCTAGGGAAGAAAGGTATACATTCTCTCCTTTCTTAGATTTCATTTATTTACTTTCGTTGTTGTTACATTGAAGGTGCAAGTGCCTGGTAAATCTCCTAGTGATTTGGCCGATGTGTAAGTATACTACTGTAATTTATTTTAAAATAATGGTTTAAATTTTGTGGTTGATTTTTAACAACAGAGTATGATCTTCCTCTACTGCTGAAAATTTTGTTTCTATGAGATTGTAGTACTGCATGAGTTCAGTTAAACTTAGTAGTATCTCTTTCTTTTTGCAGGTTTTTCGAAGCAGGTCGATTTGGTACAGAAGGGCTTGCAATTTAATTTGTCACTTCATGTGGTTTTAGAGAGTTTTGAGGTTCAGAAGAGGTTAGAAGTAAGAAGAATTATGTTGATATTAAAGAACATGTAGTTTATAAATTCTATAAATATTTAACTTTCTCCATGTCTTCTTTATCGTGTTCGTTAACCAAAAAAGGGGGGAATCTAGGGATTTTTTCTTGTATCAGAACGCAGGTTGACAACTTTTCATCGAAACTAAGCCACCCAATTAAAACCTTTCAACAAGGCAGCTGGTTTTCGTAATGCCTTTTTAGTTTAAATGTGTAATTATTGGCAAATGGTTTACAAGATTTGCATTTTCAATCTGAAGTAGTTCCTAGTCGGCGTACCATTGGAATTGTTGTGTTATTTGATCTTCTTAAAAGATATCATATCTTATCCTTTAAACTTCCTGTTGTTTCAGTGTTGGAGTTGAACAATATCTGAACTTAGAATGGAAAGTAGTTGCAGTGAGGAAAAAGGATGTTGCAGAGTCGTCATTATTTTTGAACAACCACTAATTCAAAGATAAGTTTTTGTTTCCCTTTGTTCAACCCTTTACATAATATTTATATGAAAACCTATGCATTTGAGCTCGACAAGAACTGATGGCACTATAATGCAAAACATGATAGAGAGCTATAACCGTTGTTGAATATTAACCACAACTACAGTAGTCAAAGGTTGCTGCAAGACAAGCTAAAAATGTCACGTTGAATGGCTGCAAAGCTTTAAACTGGGTTTGAGCATCTTGCCTGCCGGAAGAAGATTTTCAATGACGAACTGATGGTAGAACATTGCTGCTGAGTTGAGCCAATTTGTTATCTTAAGCTCGTAATTATATGAATATAGGTTAAGGTTTTCCACATACTGTTAGAATTTTTTGAGACTTAGAACTTGCAGTATTTTAGATAGTTGAAATTATGAATTGAATACACTTTTCAATATAAATTGAGTTCAAGGTTATTATCAATATAATTTTGCTAAATTCAGTTTTGAAGTCATTATTAATTTAATTATGATTTAGCTTTTAGTTTTTGATTCAGTTGAATCAGCTTTGGATTCAGCTGAATCAATATCATTTTTTTTATAAAATATCATCAATAAAACGACTGTGTCTATCAGCCCTTCACGCTTGGCTGTTGAAGCCAGTGGTTTTTTTAATGAATTCAACCTTTGCCAGGCACAATCATTTTGGAAAAAACCACTTCTAGATTACTGCTTATGGACACAGTCGTTTTTAACGATATTACTTCTTGTCCTGACAGTGGTTTAACTTCCATTTTCCACTAGTGAGTGATAATCATAGCTGCTTCCTCAATATTAAATAGATTTGATACTTGAGTTTCATCCCAGTTTCCATCTGGTAGAAGTAATGAGTCTAGCTCGTTGATGTGATGTGAGCAGTGTTGAGGTTTTTGAAGTCTAGTATTGGTGTTTGGTATCCAAATGTCTTCCCAGATCTGAATTCTTCTGCCATTACCAATTTTCTAGGAGCAGTGTTGTTGGATATTGCTTATTCCTTCTAGTATTCCTTTCCATATCCAAGAATCTCCATATTTTGATTTTGTATCCATACTAAGAACATTTCTGCCTAGAAGGTCTCTAGCATCCATAAGCTTGTACCATAGAGAGTCTTTATCTTGCTCAAATCTCCAACCTATCTTGGTGATCATAGAGCTGTTAAATAATTCCATATTCATAAATCCTAGGCCTCCTTGATCTTTTGGCTTGCAAACTGTTGTCCGGGCCTTAAGATAATACCCAGAGGGGTTTTCTATATTTCTTCCCCAGAAGAAATCTCTTTGTAAGTTGTTGATATCCTTGAAAGTTATCTTTGGAACCTTCAAATAGTTCATTTGGTAGATACAAGCAGATGAGGTGACAGACTTGATGATTACCTCTCTGCCTGCAGGATTTAGGGGGGTGTGTTTCCATCCAGTGAGTCTTAGCTTCAATTTGTCAACTCCAGGTTTGAAGGAGTTGATTTTGCTTCTATGGGTAAACAGAGGTGAACCCAAGTATTTATCATCTAGTTGAAGAACTTGAACTCCCATATTATTACTGATTTGAGGAATGAGTTCAGGATTAGTATTTTTGCTGAAGAAAACTCCAGACTTGTGGAAATTGATTAGTTTCCCAGAAGTACTGCCAAAGATCTGAAAGAGTTGCATAATATTGTGAGCTTCTGTTGGATTAGCTTTGCAGAATATCATACAGTCATCAGCAAACAGTAGGTGACTGATAGGAGGAGCAGCTTTGCAGATTTTTATTCCATTGATGATGCTCATTTCCTCAGCATGTAGAAGAGTACTTGAGAGAGATTCCATGCAGAATAAAAACAAATAAGGTGAAAGGGGGTCACCTTGCCTAAGACCTCTTGAAGGTTTGAAGAATTTACCAGGGGATCCATTAATTAGGACAGCTGATGTAGGTGTTGATATGCATTGGTTGATCTTGTGGCATCATTGGTCATCAAATCCAATTTTCTTCATAATTGTCATTAGAAATCCCTAGTCCACTCTGTCAAAAGATTTTGCCATATCAATTTTTATGCCCATAGTGCCTGAGTTTCCTTTTTTTCCCTTTTTAGACCTCATAGTGTGGATGATTTCATGTGCTATAACAATATTGTCAGATATTTTCCTTCCAGGAATAAAGGTATATTGGTATGGAGATATGATTTTGTTTAGTAGAGGTTTCATTCTTTGAGCTAGGAGCTTGGAGATGATTTTGTAGATTGTGTTACAAAGGCTGATAGGTCTGAAATGGCTTGGGGAAGTAGGGTTATCAATTTTGGGTATGAGTGTTATGAATGTGGCATTCATCTCTTTTAATAGAGGACCAGATAATAAGAAATGTTGGACCATGGTGACAATGTCCTTTCCAATTATACCAGTCGAGTTTGAAAAAAATTGGTGGGAACCCATCTGGTCCTGGTGCTTTGTCATTTGCCATACTGCATAAGATGGCTTTGATTTCAGAAGGCTCAGGTTTTCTGTTGAGGTTGAGAATGTCTTCACTAGTTATGGTTTGGGGTATGACATTGATGATTTAAGTAGAGGGTTGTGTTGTTTGAGCTGTAGCCATATGAGAGAAATGGTTGGTGAAGCAGTCTTTAATCTCTTGTTGTTCAGTAATCCAACTTCCTTCTTTAGTTTGAATAGTTTCCATCTTGTTTCTTCTTGTTCTGCTCTTTGTGGCTCTATGGAAATAACTTGTATTTTGATCTCCCAGCTTAATGAGTTGATCCCTTCTCTTAGTTTTCCAAAATTTCTCTTCTATGTCATGCCATTTTTTAAGCTGTTTTCTTGCATCAGAAAGAGCTTGTCCTCTATAAGTTCTGAAATAATGAGTGTGTAACCAAGTTAAATGTTGCTTGCACTCATCAATGTTGGTTTTGGTGTTTCTGTACACCTCCTTGTTCCAGACTCTGATTTGCAACTTGATATCTTTGAGCTTTCTGGCAATTGAGAATGCACTTGAACCTGGGATAGACTTGTTCCAACATTCAGCTATGATTTTCCTGTAGTCAGCATAATCTAACCAAGGACCAAATTTTTTGAAGGGGATCTTACCATTCTTCCAGTGGGGATTAGAATTTAATAGAATAGGGTGGTGATCAGAACCAATGGCTAGCATATTTGTGATAGTGGTGTTTGGGTAGATGTCCAGCCAACTGTCATTAGCTAGACCCCTATCCAGTCTTTTCTCAGTAAGGGAATGACCTTTTCTCTTGTTTGACCAAGTGAAAGGGAAACCAGTGAAACCAAGATCAATGAGGTCTAAAGATTGTATCTTTACATTGAATAAAGCAGCTTCATTAGTATCAATGGGAACTGAACTGAACTTTTCAGAGTCATGCAGGATGAAGTTCAAGTCCCCAATGAGAAGCTTATGAGAAGTAGAAGTATTCTCAATAGAGGTCCAAGAATTTAACCTGGCTTTAGTTTCATAGGGATTGCCATAATAGCCTGTGAATAGCCAAGTAGGATTATTGGCACTGCTGATAGCAACATTAATATGGTTTTTGGACCAATCTAATATTTTCAGTTTTAGATTGCTTTTCCATATCAATGCTAGCCCACCAACTGTGCCACTTTCCCCTCCTGGATTAACATACCAGAAATTATTGACTCCTAAATCATGCATAGTTTTCTTAAGTTTATCATACTTTTGTCTAGTTTCAGACAGAAATATGATGTCAGGATTTATCTTATTAAGCATGTCATTAAGGTATCTCTTAGCATCCCTTGTGCCTAATCCTTGACAATTCCAAGCCATGAAGGTGAAGAATTTCCAAAAGTAGGAAATTGCAGGGTATTTTGAAGTGAGTCTTCTAGTTATACTACCATAGTGTAATTGGATCAACAATTGTACAAAGTTATGAAGAGTGATATGTAACAAACTACAGTATGTCAATAGTGTGAGGATTCTTACCTGTGTTCCAGCAGAGCAATCCAAGGTACCATTAGCCATAGAGTTGAGAAACTGGTTTGCAGCAGTCTGATCCTTGAATCTTTTAGCACCAGCCAAATCAAAGCTGTTGGGGGAAGCAGTTGCAGTGTTGGGGGTAGGCTTCTTTCTCTTGGAATCAGAAAAAGTGCTAGAAGTGGAGCTGAGAGGATTATCAATGTGGTTCTCAAATGTATGATCCTTTTTCTTAGCTTTCCAAGCAGCTTTTTTCTTCCTAGAAGATTATGCTTCCATATTTGCTTTTATCTGATCTAAGGTAGGAAGGGAATGAGTGGGGAAGAATTTTGGAGTTTTAATGACCGGGAATATTTGCTCAGCTGCAGCTAGATCAGCAGCAATTGTATCTTTATCATTGTTTCTCAAGGAGTTGTTGCTAATGGGAGCAGTTCTGGCAGCAACTTTCCATTTTGGAAGTTTTTTCTTGTAAGCTCCAACTATATTTTTAGACAAATCTAGTCTTTTGTGTTTGATTTGACAAGCTAAGACATCTGGGTGTGGTGAAATTTGTTTTTTAGAAGTGGGAAGTTGAGCTTCAGCATGATGAGGTTGAGCACCAAATATGATGTTTCTGTTGTATGTAGAAGCCATGTTTGCTATACATTTTCAAGCTCCAATCTTTTTGCAGCTTTCCTTTTTGCTTCAAACACAGCAGCAACATGAGCATCAGAGTAATGCCTATGAATAAAATCTTTTCCAGCTTGAACTTATTTTTGTCTAGGAGTTATGGGTCTAGGTGTTGGCTGAGGAATTGGTAAATTAGTGTAATCAGGGTTGTTTTGGTTTGGAGGTGCAAGGAAAGGAGGGCTTGGGTGGTCTAGAATTCTACAAACCTTGCATAATTTAATTCCATTGAGAGCATAAGCACATTCCAACCAGTGAGATAGGATGGGGGTTTCAAAGGCTTCTACCCCAAACTTGAGAGCTCTAGTAACATTGATAGTAACATTGACTTCCACATTCTTCTCAAAATTGTCCCTTCCATATGGTTTTTTTGATCTTTGAAAAACCCCAATTGGTTGAATGATATTTGGGATGTCTTGAATGATGTGGGAGGGAACTCTCTTGATTAGAAGCCATATTATAACCTTTGAGAATAATTTTTCATCAATGAGATCAGGACCCATTGCTGGTACCCCTACTAAGACCGTCAGCTTATCAAAAACTCCTCTGGTTCCTCCATCTATCAAAGTAAAGTAATCTTCTTCATTTATGGTTTTGATGATGTAAAAGTTTCTTCTTCTATTCCATACTTCAATTTCAATTCTACCAATCATCTCCCAATGAGCATTGATGAAATTGCATACCCTTGAAGTCTGAAAACAGATATTGCTACAAAGTTTTCCAATAAAACAACCTTTCCAGTCTTGAGCTTGTTTAGTTCTAACGTTTCAGAGTTAATAAAGACTTTGGGGAATAAATCCTCAGGAATTGAAAGGGAAGTGTTCATTTTATTAACAAGGTTATCAATGGAATGAGGGTTTTAAGTTGAAGAAGAGGCCATTAAGGTATGCTTGAAGCAGAGGGAGATATAGAAGTGAGGGTATTGGATGTTTTGGTTGAGGGGATTGTGAAAGAGGTCGGGATATATGAGAGTGATGGAACTAGCTTTAATTTGAAAATTATTCACGGGTTGATATATAACCTTGTCGTAATTGAACAAGATGAGTTTAGCAGTAGATAATCTTATACATTGGTGCTTGTTCTTGATGTTGACACCTATGGACTTGTTGACTTGGTCGACCATGGCTAATGGTACTGTGGACTGTGACCTGTCCAAATTCAAAAAACTATTTTCTGATACGTTAGTGATAACAGAATTCGAGATAAGTGGATGAATTTTTACCTTTCTTCGTGCTGCACATTTACCTTGTTACTGATTATGATTTGAGGGTTGCCTGGAGTAAGAGAAATTGGCATCCACTAGACCATAGTTATCCCCTTCGAATGTGACTCAGCTTGCATCGGATTGGACATAAGTAAAGGATACTTCCGATTCAGATTGTCTAATTGGTCCAACCCAGTACGAGAATGTGCTTTAATCGGGTCGGACTTCATGGATATGTCCCATGGATTTTTATTCAGAGGCTGGCCCGCTAGTGTGGTCAAAATATTCTTGCCAAATGTTTGTTGCCGCTTCGCATGTACCAATGGGAGATATTTTGCTTGTACTAGGCCAAAGTATGTATCATATAGGCTTAATGATGCACATCAAGTTGCAAGACCAATCTCTAGAATTGGGAATCTGGATGCCACCTTGGGTAATTGAAGGTTGAGATTGAAACACTGTTGCTCTTCCCAGCCCAAATAAAACCACAAAGAGAGTAAGTCCTTTCAGTTTCTCATTCAGTTTTCCTAGAGAAGAATTAGTTAACACTGCAAATTCCTCTTGTCTAAGAGATATCCCATAAAAATACACTCCTTGAATATCCAAGTAATGAAAGGTGATCATATATCCCAAGATGTTAATCAGAGAGATCCAAAAAGAGCCCGAGTCAATCAGCCTTCGCATCAGGTTTGTTTTTCTGAGATTCAATCTAGTTTTGATTATGATTTGTGTTCTAAGGCTTATGAGGCTAGAATGGGTGGAGAATTTGAGTACAATTTGTATTTTGGTGTGAAATTTTTGTAGGATGGTACTGCAAGGGTGTGTGAAGCTTTTACTGGTATAAATGAGAATCACATGCACAACAATTCTATTGCGAATCTTGGCAGTGCAGGAACTGGAGGTGAGAGAGTTGGGCATGCAGATGCAGGGGATGGTGATCAACAACAGGATGTCGAGCGAGGCGTATCGAAAAAGGGCAGCTTGTTGGCATCAAGGATGGCTGGGTTCTGTTTGCTCTTCATCCCACACGAGGCCGACGTGTGGTGAAAGAAGGGATTGTGCTGGTGGGTGATGAGAGGATTGTGTGTGGGGGTTCTCGTCAGGGATTTTTTGCATCCCCAGTAACTGACGACGTCAAAGCTCAAATTCACATGAATGATTCTCTTCCTCCTACTAATAACAAGGTAATCTTCCCTAACCTGTTCATGCTTGGTCCAGCAATTAGGCAGATGGCTGCAGATGTGGCAGAAGTA
The DNA here is from genome assembly GCF_003573695.1 of Papaver somniferum. Lineage (NCBI taxonomy): Eukaryota > Viridiplantae > Streptophyta > Magnoliopsida > Ranunculales > Papaveraceae > Papaver > Papaver somniferum. Next base: position 226,463,460 of record NC_039358.1, read on the forward strand.
TCCCAAGAAGGAATTGGCGAAGTAACTCATCCGCACGAAGTACCAGGAGACAATATTTTTCCACCAGGGGTTGATGCAAGGATTGTGGCGCAAGTATATAGATCTGCTAAAGCCAGTGCAAGGCGTGGAGAGATATCTCAACCTCCTAAAGTTCCAGCTGACGAATCTTTGCCACCAGGAGCTGATGCAAGGGTTGTGGCACAGGTGTATAGAGATGCAGTGGCTAGAGCTGTAAAGGATGTGGACAGTGCATCTGGAGATGCAAGAAATTTCTAGCCAGGTAGTCTTCAAAGAACTGCTCAGAGTGATGTGAGGAGTAATAGACAGACAAATAGTTTTATTTTTTGGTTGGTGCCATGCTACAGAGATACAGAACAAAGTGGTGTTGGATTTTAAATTTGGTTTTTTTGTGGTTAAATCAATGAACATGTTATAAGTTTTAGTGCGTGAAACAATTATGCAATGCATCCCAACAATTACTAGATAGGTGTTATAGAAAAACCAGTAAGCATACAAGGGGGAGGTCTCTTGAGTAGTGCATTGGTTCAATTTATAGAAGGGACTAGAGATAGGGATATTTCTATCATGATTTGAGAGAGATATGCTTATATAATGTTTTAGTAAATGTAGAACACTGTAAAGAGAAGAGAGAGTCAAAATCATACCCACAGGAGGTTTAGCCAAACTTGTAGACAAATACATACCAGGGTGAGGATTTGCAAAAATCCAGTAGTTGACCCATGAATTATGACAGACTAGGAGCCTCAGTGTTAGAGAGTGAAATTGTTGTAGAGTGTAACCAAGCAATTCCTTAAAATAAAACATTGAGTCTGTATCAATAACATAGAAGTACCATTTGTAGCAGCCACTATGGGGAATCTTCAGGAAGACAGTTCTGGTATGAGGGTTGTTTAGTCTAAGAATAAGAAAGTAACTTCCAGTCTGAGCTAGAGAAGAATGCCTTGCGGAAGAGGTACTATAGCTGAAAGGAGCTATAATTGAATTGAAAATTATCTTCAAATCCTTGAAATTAAGAAATGTAGGTATCATGGTTTCCATGAAGATGAGATAAGTTCTAGTTCTATTAGCAAATGGGATTACATCTGCGAGTTGAGTATTGTTGATGATTAGGTGATTTTGGTGATTTTTCTTGGAAGGGGAATTTCCAGTTTCCAGCCTGAAGTAACTGGTGATTTGGGTATTGTTGAAGTGATGTGTGTAATTGGTGTTGTATGTGATTTCTGTTAAGCTTGCGATGGTTGTGATGTTCTTCATCTGTGCTGATTCAATGATTGATTTCTGAGAGATTGAACCGGTTTCAGAGAGGTAAAACATCCATAGAAATCAGAGGAGGGGGAGAAGATTAAACCATTAGGGAGTTACTGTAACAAATGGATGCAGATCAGCAGACAAATTCGAGAGATTTTGAATTTCCGATGAGAGCTCCGATGGAATTTGACCGTTAGAACTAGCCGTTGAGGGAAGACGACACTAGCTAACGGCTAGAAAGGTGGCGGACGGGAGAAAAATTCAGGGAGAGGAAAGAGGAGAGAGGGGAGAGCATTTTTCAGAGAACTGGAGTAAGAGAGAAAATAAAAAATAATGGAACTCGCTGGGGTTTGTTTGGGAAGGGCAGTGGTTATTAGAGGGGTTTGGCCGTTTGGGGTTCAAACCAGATGGAGCGCAGAATATGATGATTTTAAAAGTTTGCATCAATGGGTTTAACATGTTTGTTTACATTGACTCGCGATCTGGATCTGAGTGGACTCTTGACTCGACGTGAGCTAGATGTTACATACTTTGTTTTTTAATTTCTATTCTATCACCACTCTTTTGTGAATGTTAAGGGGGTCAAAGCATGCTTAGCTTGGAGTGGAGAGAAGAATACGTTGATTTTAAAATTTTACATCTATGAGACCTACAACATGTTTGTTTCCATTTTACTCATGATATGGATCTGAGTCGATTCTTAACTCGACACTATGATATCAGACCGTTTATTTTTTTAATTTGATTTGGTATTAGGAGGAATAAAACATCTTATGATAGGAAGCTTTTCTTGGATCAACTGATATGGACCATTGGATGAACTGTCTTTTCCTCCCATAACATAAGATATTTGTTGTGGGAGGTCGAAGTATTTGAGCTTAGGCTTTTTTTGGTTTTGTTTTTCTAGTTTCTTAGTTAGGAGAGCTTAACATTGTCATTCGTACTTTTTGCGATTCTGAATTGGCCTTAAATGGAGAAGAGGCTTTCCAATACGGCAAGACTCTGGAAGGATTTGCATCTTCAAATTGGGTAAATAACATGACAGATATAAGATGATATGAACAGGGAATTGCCGAACAACATTAGTACTTTAAGCTGCAGAGATGTTCAAATGCCAAAGACACAAATAAGATAAGTTTTGAACAGGATACCTATGAAGATCTTACACACTCTGAAACAGATGACAGATTGTTTCTGTTTCCCATCTATGGTTTTACAAGTTCAGTTCCTTGTTTTAAATTCTGCAGCTGCAATGTTGAGACTTCTTACCATTGTGACTACTCACTTGATGCGTTTTAATGTTCCTCCACAGATTATGATTATGACTGAATATTCAGAATATACCAAAAGTTAGACATCAGATTGCAGAATCTGAGAAAAGCACACATCAATTTCTAACTCCAAGAAACAAGCATCCCTATCACATCTTAGGGGAAGTTAAACACACAACTGGCCGAGGCTCTTGGAAGGCTTGTTAACTTCTCCATGAGTTCTTTCTCGTCAGTCTCTGAATCAGGAAAAAGGAAAGTAATTGTTTCCAGAGCTGCAGCTTGTTTCAAAATTAGTTCCACCCACCTAAATTCGCTAGGGTGACCGGAAAATTCCTCAAAGCGAGCTGATTTCAGGTGTAGAAACAAACACCTGGTACTAATCAAATGAAGTCCCCAGCCATCATCATCACTGGCATTATGGTCTTCACCAGGAGCTAACTGAATTGAAATTGAAAAAATTTAATGACAAATAAATATGCAGAGCCTACTAGTCAAATGGATGATATGCAGAAAATGAAACCATGCACTTGCCGCGGTAAATGCAACAGACTCCAGATTAGGTGCTGATTCCAGCAAAGCAATCAGTGCTTTATAATCGGTTGCAGAAAGAGTCACATTCAGCTTTGTTAAATTGTGAAACGTAGGCAAATTGTTCTTGAGATCGTGTGTGAACGAGAGAACCTATTCATCACAAGGCAATTGGAAAGACTATTAGATCAGCTACAGAACAACATAACAGAACTACCGTAAAAAATAACACCAATAACCAAACATACCTGTATGGCTCGATCAGAAATTGTTACACACTTAACATGCGAAAGTGCTCGAAGAAACTTACTTAAGTTGGCACCCTGGTCAATCTTTTTCCCCGTCCATTTATCTTCGAAGCCAAAGCGAACATCTACTTCAGCTAGTGTTAAAAAGTTAGACATGACAAATTCCTTTGGAACATCACCCCAGTAGGTGAGAGACACTAGAGGTGCATGAATCTCGAAAGAACAGTTTCCTAAACCATAGTTCCTGCCGAAATAATCCAAATTCCAAATTTCCAAAACTTTTAATGAAGGAGTTGACAAACAGAATTTCTTTATATATAACCATTCACATGTCTCCAGTGTCAAATTCTCAAGGACTGGACAACTGGAAAAGAGTTTCCCATTGATGTACTCATCGCTAAACATGACTCGAGAGAGTTTTAAGTGCTTGAGTTTTGGAAAAGACATATATTTGGGTAGATAAAGAAAAGGGTAGATATCTAGCTTTAAGGTAACCAATGATTCACAGTTACAAAGAGATAAAGGAGCAGAAAAGCTTGCATTTTGGATTAAGGTGAGACTAAGCTTTTCAACATTGCGCCTTATTGCGGCGGAGATCCATAAATAAACCCGAGATTCATTCAAGGGGTAATTCCAACGAAGAGACAACTTCTGTATACTTGACATATCATGAAGATGCAATATTCTATCCACCATATCCATGAATTTAATACTCTCCCGGTCACTCAATTCTCTGCTCGGCGTAGAAGGGAAAGGATCACTCAAGCTTCGAAAATCAAGAGTAGGGACAGAGATCCATATGCAGTACCATCTTTTAGATAACACGCTAGTACGAGCAACCTCCTTGATATCTAATAAAGATAAGACATAATGAAGAAGTGATTCGGGTAAATTAGTGATCCTATCTTCTGCCTGCTCACTCATGCTGTTTTGCCCCTTTAGTTGCTTCAATTCCATGATTACAATGTTTCTGTTTAAAATAAAAATAGACAAAAGGGGTTGACAATTAAAAGTTTGGATATGTTTCCATGTTCAACATGGCAAAGAAAACAGACACGCATGTAAACCCTGAGTTATTCACCCTAAATAGCAGCACTTCAACAGCAATCTAAACAGCGCGGCTTACTGTGTTATTCACTCTAGGATATTCACATTTACCCCAAAAGGTTTCAGCAATCTCCTAGATGTGGGTTAGATAATACTAGCTGTGACCCTAGCAAAATTGAATAAGGTTGAACAAACAGCAGCAACAATAGATCAATCCACAGTTTCACTCTTTATCAACAATAACAAAACTAAAAAGGTTGGTGCCAATTTTGCACGCTACACCACTAGTGAGCGAACACAAATAATTTTCATGTGACTGCATTCTTTAATACGCAAACAGGTATTTTCAAAAGTCAATAAAAGAAAATTATACGTTACTTAAAGCGTCACCAACCGAGTCTTGTTTTTGCAAACATTAAACCGTATAAAATTAACATCCAAATCCTGTTTAGAAAAAGAACATAGAATGAAAAAGAAGAATAATCTCAACTAATCAGTAACATTCAAATTAACAATGAATTCACTCCCAGAATCGAAAATTAAGCATCCAAATTCTATCAAGAAAGCAACAAAGAATGGAATCTCAACTAACCAAACACATTCAAATCAGAATCAATAATTTGTACACCTAAAAACAAACCAAAAATAAAAATGGAGGAAGGAAGTTTGTCCCTCTTAAGAGTACTACTTTTCCTTAGGGTTTTTCTAAGACAAATTTGAGATTTAACACTACTCAAAATAGAATCTCGGGCCTAGTGAGACCTAAATCCACAAAATTTCTCATAGATAAACCTACTTTATCAGTTCACAGATTCGTTCATTTTCTAGTATTACAAAACAAATCCATACACCAGATTTACAAATCAATCATAGAGAAACCAGAATCAAAGCAAAAAAGAGAGTAACAGTCGAAACCCGTACCTTTAGTTAGATCAGAATCAAGAAGTTGAGAATCTATCATCAAAGTTGCTGCTGTTTAAAGAAGTTAAAACGCGATCCTTTGAAGTTCTGATGAAATGAAAACCCAGTCTCCATTTCCAGCATTGGATTTGACGCACTTGAGATAAGAAGACATTGGAAACTGGAACTCTCTTGGGTTTGGGCCTTCAAACCAGATGGAGAGAAGGGGTCCAGATCGTCTGTGCCACTGCTTGGGTGTGCCCTATGTGCCACACCAATAGAAACACGGTATTTTCTTTTGGATTTGTAATATCTTCTTTAACTAATTAATTATCTTTCCTAATCGATTAGTGTTGTATAAATAGAAAATCTATTTAGTTAGTCATGGTTAATGAGAGGAATGATGTGGCGTGTTTCTATTGGTGTGGCACATAGGGCACACCCAAGCAGTGGCACAGACGATCTCGACCCGGAGAGAAGAATATATTTGTTTGCATTTGACTGGCAATCTGTATCTGAGTCGACTCAACACGAGTTAGATGCATCTGGCTTGCGACCGGGGTCTGACTCAACTCTTCACGATTCTTTATTCAACACGAGTTAGATGTCTGACCATGACCATTAGGAGAGGTGACCTAAAACATGTTTATTTGCATCTAATTCGTGATCTGGATCTGAGGCGACCCTTGATGAGAGCCAGAGGTCGGATCCTTTCATTTTTAATTTATATCCTCTTCTCGGAATGTTGGAGTGATTGTTTATTTTTTTTTGTATTTCTCTAGTATATTTGTCTGGAGACGTGAGCTTAAACATGTATGTCTCCCTTTTTGCGATTCTGAATTATCCTTAAATGGATAGAGACTTTCGAATTTGGCAAGCTTCAGGAAGGATTTGCTATAAATCTCCGAATTGGGTGTAGAGACTGGGTAGTACCCTGGTAAATAACATGACAGATAATGAGATATGAACAGGAAATTGCCAAAACAACATTGCTACTTTAAGCTACAGAGATGTTCAAGTGCCAAAGACACAAAAAGTTTTGAACAGGATATCTACGAAGATCCTACAAACTCTGAAACAGAATTTTCTCTGTTTCCCATCTATGGTTTTACAAGTTCAGTTCCTTGTTTTAAATTCTGCAGCTGCAATGTTGAGACTTCTTACCTTCATGGTTATTTACTTGATTCATTTTACGGTTCCTGCCTAAAATATGATGGTTGAATTCTGAGAATGTATCAAAAGTTCCACACCATATCTCATAACCCGAGAACAAAACACACCAATTTCCAACTCCAAGAAACAAGCATCCCTATAACATCTTAGGGGAAGTTAAACACACAACTTGTTGAGGCTCTTGGAAGGCTTGTTAACTTCTCCATAAGTTCTTCTTTATCGTCAGTGTCTGATTCAGGAAAAAAGAAAGTAATTGTTTCCAAAGCTGTTGCTTGTTTCAAAATTAGCTCCACCCATACCTCGCTAGGGTGACTCCAGTCTCTATTTCCAGCACTGGATTTGACGCATCTGAGATAAGAAGACGTTGGAAACTGTAACTCTCTTGGGTTTGGGTAGGACAGTAGTTATTAGAGGTTTGGGCCCTTCAAAACCAGATGAAGAGAAGAATTTGGTTGTATCTCACTCGCGATGTAGGTCTGAGTCGACTCTTGACTCTATCTGAGTCGCCATCTAGATCTGAGTCGACTCTTGACTTGATGCGAAGTATGCTTGTTTTTGAAGTATGCTTGTTTTTAGACTCTGAGTCGTATTATATATCAGATCGTTTCTTGACTCGACGCAAATTGGATGTCAGACTGTCTTTTTTTGATGTCAGACTGTGTTTTTAATCCGATTTGCAATCTGGATCTTTCTCAACTCGTTTTGGATGTCAAACCGTTTGTTTTTTGAATTTCCATCACCACTCTTTTGGGAATGTTGAGGTGGTGGTCAAAGTATGCATATGATGGAGTTATTTTGTTTTTTTTTTTAGTTTCTTTGCCAGGGGTGGTAAGCTTAAACATGTACGTAATCCTTTTTGCGATTCTGAATTAGCCTTGAATGGAGAGAGATTTTCGAATTGGGAAAGATTCTGGAAAAATTTGGGGTACATTATTTATATGTCCTACTTTTGACATCCAATAAATATATCCTTATATAACAATAAATATGTCCCTATTTTTTAATAACCCTATTTATTTAAAATTAGATTACCTTAATTCCCTCACCTATATAATATTTTTCTTTACTTCAAAATGGAACAAATTTCTTCATCTACCACTTCACCGCCACCACTATCACCACCACCACCAACATTCAACTACCATTCCACCACCACCGTTCAACGACCACCACCTACCAACCACCACGACCACTAATATTCCACCACCACTCCTTCACCACCACCATTACACCACCAACAGTCCTCCACCACCACTAGTCCGTCGTCGCCGCCGCCACCACTGGTTCAAATATGTTTGAATCAACAACAGTAGTTGATCCAAATAAAAATAGAACCAATAGTAGAAGTTGATCCAATTTAGGAGATCAACAACGGTAATTGATCCAAGAAAAAAAGGATCAACAATAGAAGTTGATCCACTAAATTGGATCAACAATGAAAGTTGAACCATGTAAATGGAGTGAATTTGGCGTGAGTCGAACACGCATCATCTGACATGGAGTCAGTCATGCTACCATTGCACCACAAGTTCAACATTGGAAGAAAATTACATGATTTAAACTACAAGCATGATTGTACTTATCCAAAAAAAATATTGTCAACAATAGGAGTTGAAAGGATCAACAACAGTATTTGATCCCATAAAAAATTGGGTCAACAACAAGAATTATCCAATAAATCGGATCAACAACAGTAGTTGATCCCACGAAAAATTGGGTCAACAACAATAGTTGATCCCATAAATGGATCAACAGCCGTAGTTGATCCATAAAAATTGGGTCAACACTCAACAACAACAATTAATCATCACTTGTAGCTTCATAAACAATGTCAACAATTATTTTGTACAATGAATTGAAGGGAGAGTAGAGGGAATCTGATACTCTTATTTTAACGTCAACAACATCTCTGTCTCATAACCATTAGTAACAGGAGGTTCGGTGGTACTCGTTAGTACTCTCCAACAAAGATCTCCAATAGCGGCACAAAAGGTGGCTGCTTTACAACTAGTACTCGACGCTCTTATAACAGAACTTGGTGGAATGAATGTACTAAGATTAACCTTTCTCCATAATTTAGTACCTAATGTGAAAACCATACATTTTAATTCCTTTTTATCGCCATCATCTAGCGAGTGACACATATAAACAATCCTGTATTCATTCGTCAAGGAATCAAACCCGAAACCGTGAAAAATGTAACTACAGTAGTGTTTAAACTTGGGAGGGTATATGCTTAGTAGTTGTTTCCTGCAAGGGTTATAAACCCCAAATGCACCACGATGATCAGCAGCCATTGGGAAATTACATAGCAAACCGTTAGTGTAGGAGTGGGATATCGCACATATCAATAATTATGCGAAATAAGGATTATCTGATATAAGCGAGGACTATCGCACATGGCAAATGTGAAGTGACGTATTGGATGATGTCAGCTAAGTCACGAGTAAAGTGTGATGTTCTATGCGAAGTATAAGATGTGCGAGAATGAGCGAATGTGTCGCACAATGATTCCGAAAATAGTGGATCTCTTAGTTGTCATCCACTATGAGGAATCACTATATAAAGGAAAGAGGTCATCACGTAGGAAGGAGATCTTTTAGTGAGTGTTAAACAAGAAACTTGGAGAGAGAAAGTTATTTGGAGAGCAAATAAAGTCATTGTAAAGTCATTGTTATCCATTGTATCCAATTATAATCCTTGAAAATTAATAAAGAATTCATTATGATTACTTGAGTGATTGTTTTAGATACATTGGGGTGTGGTTGTAGGTTTTCCTGCAACTATATTTTTGGCGCCAGAAACAACTTTGGGTGATAAATCTTGTTAATAAGTTACCAAATTTTCAAAAGATAGATCTGAAACTTTTGGGGAAAGTACAAAATAATAATAAAGAATCTATGGAGAAAGCAAGAATCGTAAAAATACAAGGAAGAGGCAGAGATATACAATATAACTAAAACGTCAATCTCTGATGCAGATTTTCAAGAAAGAATAACAGGTAGAATTCACAAGCGAAATTATGAAGGAAGGAAGGTGGAAACGTTGGGAAAAGAATCTTCATTAAAAGAATGGGAAAAAGTGGAGATTACATTTGCAGCAGAAGAAATTCCAGCAGAAAATTTAAAGAGGACAGATCCGTTGATAATTACAGTCACAGCTGAGCAAGGAGAAAACATTATAATGAAGAAGAAATCAGAAAAATGGGCGGTTGATAGAACACTGATAGATACAGAAAGTTGAGTTGATGTCTTATTTTATCGCACATTCAAAGCAATGGGATATGAAGATACAGAGATGACACATCCAACTTACAATGTTCATGGATTCAGTAAAGCAATCACAAAACCAAAAGGAGAAATCATGATGCGAATATTACTGGGAGAAGTGGTAACAAAGATAACACTGTGTGTGATTGATATAGAATCACCATACAACATGTTATTGGGAAAACCATGGGTACACGCGATAAAAGCTGTAGCATCAACACTACATCAGTGTATCAGGTTTCCAATCCCAAGTGGTATAGGTGAAATCAAAGGAGATGTAACGAGTACGAAGATTTGCAATCAGGTAGATGTAAGAAATTATGAAGGGAAAGCAAAGAAGCGAAAGGATCGCTGGAGAAAAGAAAAAGAACTAAAAAAGGAGGAAGAGTTTCAGATATACATGATCAGAGCGAAAGAGGGAAAAGGAATACCAAGTGAAGGACCAGCGAAGGAAGGTGAACAGATTAAGACGATTAAGGAACCAACACCAATGGGAGAACCGAAGCAAATTTTACCGCAGTGGAACCAACGAAAGAAATAAACGTTGGATCCAAAGAAGAACCAAAAATATTAAAAATAGGAACCAAAATGGATAAAGAAGAAGAAGAAGAAAAAACGGTAAATATCTTGCGAGAATATAATGATATCTTCGCGTGGAGTATGGAGGAAATTCCATGGATAGATCCGTCTGTCGCATGTCATAAATTGAACATTAAAAAGAATGTAAAGCCATTTAAGCAAAGAATAAGGAAGATCGCAATTGATTATCATCCACAAATAGAAACGGAGTTGCAAAAGATGCTGGATGCAGGGATTATAAGGGAAATGAAATATCCAGAATTGATAGCAAATATGGTGGTAGTACAAAAAAAGAATAACGGGATAGAGATCTGCATAGATTCACTGATTTAAATAAAGCGTGTACGAAAGATAGTTTTCCTTTACCAGATATACGTCAAATGGTAGAATCGGTGTATGGAAATGGAAGAGTCTCAATGTTGGACGGATATAAAGGTTATAATCAAGTTCTTTTGGATAAAGAAGATCAAGAACATACTGCTTTCTTCGCACTAAGAGGTTTATACTGCTATACGAAAATGTCATTTGGATTGAAGAATGCGGGTGCGACATATCAGAGAATGGTGGAAAAAGTATTTGAAAAGTGGATACATAAAACATTAGAAATCTATGTCGATGACATGTTAATTAAGAGTAAAGAGGCGTAGGATCACGTTGATGATTTGCGAGAAATCTTTGAGCAGATGCGGAAAATTCAATATTAAGGTGAATCTATAAAAATGGGTCTTCGGTGTATCATCAGGTAAATTATTGGGTTACATAATATTCAAGAAGGGAATAGAAGTTGATCCAGAAATAGCACAATCAATTAGAGATATGTCGCCCCCTGCAACAGTGAAAGACGTTCAAAAGCTAAATGGATTGATAGCTTCGTTGGGAAGGTTTATCTCACGTTCTTCGGATAAGTGTAAACACTTTTTTAACATATTAAAGAAGGGGACCAAATTTGAGTGGACGGAAGAATGTGATAAAGCATTGTAGAGCATAAAAAATTATTTGGTGAATTTATCCATTATGCCAAAGGCCAAGCCGGGAGAAGAATTGCTACTCTATTTAGCATCAACATCGCATGCGTTAAGTGCAGTATTATTACGCTCGGATGACGGGATAGAAAAACCAATATATTACATAAGTAAAACATACAACTCAGCAGAGAAAAATTATTCAAACATTGAAAAGCTAATTCTCGCATTGGTGTATGCATCATTCAAGCTTCGCATTTACTTTCAAGCTCATAAGATTAAGGTATTAACGAAGGTACCAATTGAACCAACAATGAAGAATTCAAAAAGATCAGGGAGAGTTGAAAGGTGGAATGCACAATTAGGAAATTATGAAATTGGTTATGAGATTTTATCTTCACCAAAGTCTCAAGTTATCGCAGAGTTCCTCGCAGAGTTTCCATTAGAAGAAGATGAATATGTAGAAGAAATGATGGATGTGGATGAAGACCACGGGAATCCTAAATACTTATTAACTGATCGGAATTCAAATAGATGGGAAATATTAGTGGATGGATCATCCAATGGAGAAGGGAATGGTATTGGTATTATATTCATTTCACCAACAGGAGCGTGAATGGCTTATTCATTCAGACTGGATTTCGCATCCACAAATAATGAGACTGAGTATGAGGCAGTTGTACATGCACTAAAGCTAGAAATTGAAATGAAGATAGAAGATGCACAAATAACTAGTGCTTCACATCTAGTAACTCGCCAAGTAGAAGGTACATATAGTACAAATGAACCATCTTTGCAGAAATACAAGCAGTTGGTTATGGATTTAGCAGCGCGAATTCCAAAAATAAGTTGGAGACACATAGGCAGAAAGGACAATAGACTCGCAGATGCATTGGCCTTCATACATTCCATGTTAATAGATCCAGTTGCAAGGGACATGAAAATACAAACACTCTTTTTACCATCTATAGAGAAAGGAGAAGCAACTCAAACAGATGTGATGATAATGGAAAATATGGAAGAAGAAAGTGTGAGTGAAGATAAAGATTGGATAACTGAAATCCTTTTATACCTAGAGAAGGGAGAAGTACCAAGAAAAAGGTTGGAGGCAAAAAAATTAAAAAGCCGTGCGACGAATTATGAATTGAGGGAGGGCATTCTTTATAGAAGATCATTCCTGGGACCTTCGCTCAGATGTCTTACGCGAAAAGAAGGGATAGAAATTTTAAAGGCATTACATTATGGAGATGCCGATAATCATAGCGGAGGAAGGTCACTCGCATATAGAGCAAAGATATAAGGCTACTATTGGCCATACATGCATGAGGATGCGAAACAAGTCTCAAGAATATGTGAAGAATGTCAACGTCATGGTAAAAAGATACATGCATCCGGAGCGATGCTAAATTCATCAACAAATGCGCGGCCCTTTGGAAAATGGGGGATCGACATTGTTGGACCATTTATACTAGGAACGGGGCAAAAGAGATATTTAATTGTCGCAAAAGACTATTTTACAAAATGGGCAGAAGTAAAAGCAGTTCAGCACATTCGTGATAAGGACATATTCACATTCATATTTGAAAATATTATATGCAGATTTGGTATTCCTGCACAGTTAGTATCTGATAATGGAAAGCAGTTCGAGGGTGAGAATATAGAAATGTTATTGAATGCGTTCAAAATTCAAAGAGGAAAATCTACTCCTTTATATCCATAAAGTAATGGACAAGTAGAAGCAACAAAGAAAACGATCGCAGATAACTTGAAGAAGAAGTTAGAAGGGCACAACAAAGGATGGTGCGAACAAGTACATAATGTCGTATGGGCTTAAAGGACAACAAGAAGAGAAGCAACATGGATGTCACCTTTCTGTTTAACATATGGGGTAGAGGTCGTGTTACCAACTGAGGTTATCATTCCAATAACAAAGAAATAAGCTTGGGAGAAGAATATAAGTGCAGATCTAATTCTAGCAAAACTTGATGACTTAGAAGAAGCAAGAGAGGTTTCTTTGCAACATATGGAAAATTATCAACAAAGACTAGATCGAGAATACAATAAACGTGTTAAGATAAGAGAATTTCAACCAGGGGAATTGGTGTTGCGAGAAATCCCAATTTATCAGAGAGGGGGAGATAGGAAATTGGAAAAGAAATGGGATGGACCCTATATAATAAAAAGGATAGTTGGAAATGGAGCTTATGAGTTAATGGATCCCTAAGGGGGAGATATGGGTTGAATATTAGATCGTCCTTGGAATAGACAATATTTGAAGAAATATTATCCATAGGAGTTTGCGAATTTCATCGCACAAGTTAATGAATTCTTTATTAATTTTCAAGGATTATAATTGGATACAATGGATAAAAATGACTTTACAATGACTTTACTTGCTCTCCAAATAAACTTTCTCTCTCCTAATTTCTTGTCTAACACACACTAAAAGATCTCTCCTCTACGTGATGACCTCTTTCCTTTATATAGTGATTCATCATAGTGGATGACAGCTAAGAGATCCACTATTTACGGAATCATTGTACGATACATTCGCTCATTTACACTCACTCATTCTCGCACAACTTATACTTCACATAGAACATCACACTTTACTCGTGAATTTGCTGACATCATCCAATACGTCACTTCACCTTTACCATGTGCGATAGTCATCGCTTACATCAAATAATCCTTACTCATATACTTATTATTTGTGCGATATTCCACTCCTACATTTTGCCTCTTCTCATTTCGCTTACATTTTGGAGTGAGCGATATGAGAAATTTTCATCCTATAATATCGCATTTATGTATATTTTCGTATTCTATCTTGCCGACATTCCTCCGGAATTCCAGTTTTCCTTAATTACGCGTGTATTTTTAACCACTTATTATCTGACACGTTCTTTTAACCGCCTGTTTTTATCCATTCATTCCTTGCATTAATGAAATCTTGAAAAATAAGACTAATCTTTCCTTATATATCTTCTTTCGTCTTCTTCTTTCTTCTTTCTACTTTCTTGTTTCATCTTCTCTACTACTGCTTTCTCTAATCAAAACTAAACTTATTTCATCAAATAACTTACTTCTTTTACTCATCTTCATTCCCATTCTAAAAATGGCTCCTGCTGGTAAGAAGATGTAGACAGAATTCAACAGGTTGAAGAACGAATTCCATTCCAGAGGTTACTCACTTTCTCTTCCCTCATCATCTGACTATTCATCCAAACTTAATCTTGATTTGATCAATTCCGATCAATGGAACAATCAAAAAATTATTGTTTCATTGGGACAACTTTCTATTCTTCCAATTCCCTTGTTCAACCCAGAAATACCCCTATTTCATGAAATTCTTGCTGATGATCGATTCGAACGGGGAATATTCCAACTAAGTGGTGATGCGATCATAATAGCATTGGAATATTCTCGTCGTGCAGCTGGGCTAGAGTACTCTTATCCTTATGAGGTGCGAAAAAAATCGCATCGTGATAAGGTCATTTATTTTACCGAATAAACTCTTGATAACTTCTTCAAAAATTACTATGCTGCAATTATGAAAAGCAATTTAACTAAATGGGTCGTTCACTTAAGAAGAAAATATGGTATCGCTGAAGATGATAGGATCATGCGAGATGTTGATTGGAATGACAAATCTAACAATTCTGCTCGCAGATATAATGACTCGAGCTGGCTTAATTGCCCTGTCATTCTAGAGGGTCCTTATATTTCTGGTAAAGCTCAGGATGGTTCTGATATTCCTCTTCCCGAAAAGTTTTCTTCTTACCAACCTTGGAAGTTTGTACTTTCCGAAGCTGAGACAAAGAAAGTGATATGGGGGATTCGCATAAATGTTCTCAATCTCGCATAATTTCTTCCAATATCTTATAGTCGTATAAATGTTCTCAATTTCGCATAATAATCCCACTTTTTGCAGGCTGTTAAGAGGGCCAAGACTTCACACAATGCATCAGCTTCGCAGAATAATAAAGTAAGAAACATTCTTTTTGATTTTAACAATATTGTTGCCTCTGTTTCTTATCTTGATTATTCGCCTAGGTGAAATCTTTGGGTGATAAGACTTCAAGTAAAGGTAAGAATATTCCTAAAAGGCCTAGTCTAAATCTTCATCAAAAACGACATCTACAATGGATGATCTCTCTAGGAAGCGTAAAAGATACGATTCTTCTTCAAGTTCGGAGTCTAGTGAGGATGACATCCTTGCTTCTGAGGATTCATCACTTCCCTCTTCTTTGAGAGAGTTGTCCAATCTTTTTGCTGGAGATCTTTTGACTATTATTGATAATGAAGAATTAAATCGTTCCTTTGGAATGGTCTCTAAAATATGTGATGCTCCTACTTTAGATGATCCATATCTTCGTGGAGCTTCCTCTGCGATAAATCCGAACCTCCAATTCACAATCGGCTCTTTGGTAATATTTGTAACTTTACCTTTTGTCTTTTCTTTAGTCTTGATTTATTCCTAGTCGTAATACTTCCTTTCATTCTCGCAGAGAGCCCGTTTATCTTATGTAATCTCCTTAGACTACCAAAGGAGACTTACTAAACTTGAGAAAGAAAACGCCAAGCTTAAAGCTGAGAATTCAACCAATTCTGATTTGATTCGCAGAGCCCGAGAAAGAAATGATGAACTCATTGGTATGTAGCCTTTATTTTCCTTGTTCTTCTATTTTTAGGCGATAATTCACATTTCTTATTTTGTTATATTCGCAGACCTGTATAACCTTTCGGATGAGGCTGCCAATCTTCCTGATGGTGAAACCCTTTTAGAACACCTTAATTCTTCTTTAAATAACTATCCCAACCAAGGATTTGAAAATATGAATTTGGAACAGTTAAGATTGAAATATGCTGCTCTTAGAAAAAGCCATAGATCTTTATTGACTACATTTAATAACTTCAAACATCGTCTTCATGAGAGCCAAGAACAAATTCAAGTTTTGGAAACAAAGAAGAATAAAATTATTGATGAGAAAGATGAGATTGCTCTTAAGGGTGCGAAAGCACTAGAAAAATTCCAAGAATCCATTGTTGAGGTTCAAAAAGAACGTGATTTAGCTTTGAGCGAAAAGAACATACTTGTCGAAGAAAGAAATTTAATTCGCTCTCAGCTTCTCATAGAAAGCGAAGCTGAATTTAGTTGGGTTTCTAGGGTTCTGAATGATGCTAGAGAGGGTTTAGCTATAAACGTGAGTCTTCAAGCTGAACATTCCACATTGGTTAAAGACATTGTTTCCAATTATGAAGGTCAAATATTGCTCTTTTAATACTTGTGTTTTCTTTGGGAATAACACTTCTTTTATATATCCTAACTTGTTTATTCATATTTCGCAGATAAGGAGAAGAATTATCTTCAGAAGATTGAAGAATTATAAACTCTCTTAGCTTCTGAAGAAGAGAAGAATTATCTTCAGAAGATTGAAGAATTATAAACTCGCTTAGCTTCTGAAGAAAAAGATTTATCTTCTCGCAACTCTAAGTATCAGCACTTGAAGAAGAACTTCATCTGTAGTTGCAGGAAATTCTACAACACACCCCTTGTATTATCATGACTATGATTTCTAGATCTAAACTTATTTGATATGAAAATAAAGATAATGAAAATAGAAAATAGAAAATAAGACACAAGATTTACGTGGTTCGATCAATTTGATCTACATCCACGGGGTTAGGTTTTACTATGATTATTTGTAATTACATCTTGATTACATGGAGACTACATTAATGAGTATTTGGAGCTCTAGGTTGGTAGAGGAAGAAGAACGAAACAATAATAATACAAATTCTAAACTTGTCCTCTCTCTCTCTGACTTTCCCTTTATATAGGTGTTTAGATAGTGGATGACAGCTCATATGTAGTGGAGTACAGCTCATGTTATCTCTCACCCAAACTACATTCTCGCAAGTTTCACTACCTTCTCGCAAACTCTCTCTATAACTTCGCAGGATCTATCTATAATATCGCAAACTCCTACCGTTGTGCGATATTTGGATCCTACATCTTGCCTCTTTTTCCTTGAATATTGCTTGAAGAGCGATCTTTAAGGAAAAATCCACTTTGTTGTAGTCGTTGGAGAGAGATACGTGTTGTTGGAGTAGTCTTTGATCTTTGTTGATGAAGGAACGAGCGAAAGAATACTGGATTTGAAAAGTACGTACTTGCCTCTATTCTTTTGTGAAGTTCCGGAATGTTGCGAAGTAAATAAGAAGTATCATCTTTTGAAGTATGCGAAGTATGAAGTACCCTTGAAGCAGTATAAGAAGCATGAAGTATCCTTGATGAAGTATAAGAAATATTCAATTCTCGAAATGTAAGAAGTATCTGTCCTTGAATGAGAATAATAAGTATTTCCTCTATTCATGCGAAATTATTACTCCATTTTTGGTGATTCTTGCCGAGAAGATAAAGAACATAAAATGTTTTCTTGGTAATCCATAGTTGCCTCTGTTCTTTATCTATGAGGGTAGAATCTTTGAGAAAATGTTGAATGTGCGAATTGTTTCTTCATTCTCATCTTTCCTCTGTCTTATGTTTTGTGCTCATGCGATAGTATAATCTCTCTTCAAGTTGCTTATAATTGTGCGAAATAATTGAGCGAAATGATCATATTGTTCAGAATAATCACATTCTGCGAAATAATCACATTCTGCAAAATTCTGACACATTCTGCGAAATTCTGACACATTCTGAATAATCCTACGAAACTCTGAATAATCCTACGAAATTCTGATACATTCTGCGAAATTCTGAATAATCCTGCGAAATTCTGACACATTCTGCGAAATTATGAATAATCCGGCAACATTCTGGAAAATTCTGCGAAATTCTGAATAATCCTACGAAATTCTGAATATTACTGCGAAATTCTGAATAATCCTGCGAAATTCTGAATAATCCTGCGAAATTATGAATAATTCTGCGAAATTCTGAATAATTCTGCGAATCTGAAAAATTCTGCGAAATTCTGAATAATCCTGCGAAATTCTGAAAAATCCTGCGAAATTCTGAATAGTTCTGCGAAATTCTGAATAATTCCGCGAAATTCTGAATAATTCCGCGAAATTCTGAATAATTCTGTGAAATTCTGCGATATTATTGCGAAGTTCTGCAATATTATTCCGTACAGTTTTGTAAAGTACTTGTGCGAATATAATGCTTATGTGATGATTATGTTATGAAATGTGTATGTGATGTTTATGCTATGAAATGCTTATGCAATGCTTTTATGATGCAAGTATGATGTTTGTATGATGAGAATGCTTATTTATTACAATGTATAGCTAATGTTTGCGTTACTTAGCTCATTTTGCACGCTAAAATTGATGTAGCTTTAAATTGCCTAGATTCTCCATTTCTCTGGATTTTTCTTTAGTGTATGCATTCCTTTTCGTGTAGTTATTGTTCTCACAAGTTCTTACATGCGTTTCATCTTTCCTTTTTCCTGCACTATTAGTATCTCATAACAGTATGATCATAATATCAAGTCTGCGGCATTTTCACTGCCTCAGTTTCATTTCCATGTACATATTCACAAGCTTGTTTGCTTACATATAATCATTCTCGCAAGCTTACTTGCTTACTCATTTTCTTATGTGGTCTTATTTTGCCTTCCTAGTTAAAGGTCTTATTTTGCCACCTCTTGTCATTGCGACAAAATCGCAGGACGTCTTTGCACTTTCATGCAAAAACCCATTGATCTTTCCTTAACTTTTTCTTTTGTATTATTGCCTCTTCAGGATTGTTGCGACAATATGACAGGCCTAAATATTCTTGCGAAAATAAAGCCCCATGACATTGCTGTCTTCCGACGAAATCGCAGGACGTCTTCACACTTTCATGTAATGACCCATTGATCTCGTCTTATCTTTTTCTCTAGTATTATTGCCTCTTCAGGATTGTTGCACAAATATGACAAGCCTTAATACCCTTGCGAGTAAAAAGCCTCATGACATTTTCGTCTTAAGACACTTATCAGCTCCCTAATGGAGGGTGCCGCCCTTATCTCCCCCCTGGTTGCCCCTTCAAGGAGGCGTACTTCTACCATACAAGGTTAGCTCCTCCCATCCGGTCTTAACAACAAACAGTTGTTTTTGCAGCCTCTTATACCTTTTACATATAGGGCTTATGGTTACAAGACTGCACCCTAAGTGGGGTTTTCTTCGGGACGAGTGCAGTATAAGCCGACTTGTCAAGAATGGCAAGGACGCTTCAAATGCCCCTGGCACTCTTGACTCAACCGTGTACCTCGGCGCCTTGATCAGATTCTTCACTCCTTGGGAGAGTCCTTATTACCTTAGTATCCCAACCTAAGTCATATGCGTAGGCTGAGAATCCAAGGTGCCTCTCCCGGATGGGCTTTATTGACCCCAAATCTCCATGACTCAGGTCCAGGGGCGGTGTAACCTTTTCCATGAGTCATGCTATAGGTACCCCCTTCTATGACGTACTTTAGGTCTTACATTTTCCTCTTGCGAAATTTTATTCGCGAACTAAGTTGTACGCCATAAAGGTTCGCCCCATTCTAATCTTAGATTTTTATGGATCTTAGATTGTCTCTTGCGAAATTTTCGCGTTTCTTTGTTCTTTTATTCTTTCATTCATTATTTCATTTCTGTCATCTCTTTTATTCATTCTTTCATTCTCATAATATCATATCATTTGAATTAAAATAAATATTCAAGAGAAATTCTAATACATGGTAACTTTGAAATCTTTGTAGTTGTGAAATCTTTGTAATTCTGCGATTCTATCGCGTTTTGTAAATCAAATCAAAAATCTTTTTGTTCTCTGCAAAAGAAATATTCTAGAGAAATATATAAATTGAATTTTCTCAGTTTTCTGTAATTTTGAAATCTCGCAATCTTTGTAATTTTGAAGTCTTTGTAATCTTGAAATCTTAGTAATCTTTATAATTTTTGAGATCTTTAAATCTTTGTAATCGTGCGATTGAATCGCTTTTTATAAATCAAATCAAAAATCTTTTTATTCGTTCTTAGTATAAAGTAAAATGTTCAAGGAAGTGGTACTTATCTTTCATGTGAGTCGTTATTGTTGTCAAAGAAGTGAATAAATGCTTTGAAATGTATGAATTTCGAGCAGCAAAAAGAAGTGTGAGAAGTGAGACTTGAACCTTTGATATGCTTCTTGGATTTTCTCGCACCATACCAACTGTGCTAAGCCTCTTTTGCAAAATAATAAAAGTTCTTGCGAAGTAATCAAATTCCAACTGTGTAAGAGGCAATTCTGTATAAATTTCGCATAATAAAAATAAACATGCGAGAAGCAAGAATTGATCCCGCGACCTGCTGCTTGTATTCATGCCTCCTGACCAACTGTGCTAACCCTCTCTTGCGAAATAATCAAAGACTGTGCGAATTAATTAAATATCAACTCTATGAAATGAATATTTGCGAAGCAAAAATTATTTGGTCGCAGGGAGAATCGAACCCATGTCCTGCGTACTCCTTCTCTGACCATCTGCGCTACTTGTTGCTTGCGAAAGAAACACACAATGCTGTATTTTATTCCATTTCTTCTCCTTTAGGATTTCAAAAATGTGCGAAAAATTAAGCTTGATGAGGGATTCGAACTCGAGTCTTACAACTCACTCTAGCAAAGCTTGACCAACTGTGCTACCTCTTGTTTGCGAAGTTATTCATTTTTTCGCTATCTGTAAAAAGAAGAAAACTATGCTCGCAGGGAAGTTCGAACTTGCGACCACAAACGTACATATTGTTCTCTTGACCAACTGTTCAAGAATCTCTTTGCGAAATAAACGCACAATGTTTTTCTCTGATTCTTTTATTCTCCCATACAAATGAGAAGAAAATGAAAAATATGTGTCTCTGTGAAATTCGAACCCGTGACCTATCGCTTACACGCTCCAGCTCAAACCATCTGTGCGAATTTCTGTTTGTGATAGAAATTGCAGCATCTGCCTCTTATCTATTCTACGTCCTTCCTTAATTTCTTTCACATTTGCCTTCTTCTCCTGATCATGAAAATCTTCCACTGAAACTTCCATTTTCTCCTTAAATTTCACCACAACAACTAATTTTTTCTCTCACTCTTTTCATGTCTTTGAATTGTTGATGATGTTTACTCCATGAATGTGTGATTTCTTCCATAAAATTTCCATTTTTGAACCTAAATTTTGTAGATCTAGAAAAATATGAACAATAGCTAATCTTCATGAAAATTTCTTAAATCAACAAGTTACAGGAAGGATAAATCCTTTACTCGTTCCCTGTTTCTAGCGCCATTATGTAGTTGCAGGAAATCCTACAACACACCCCTTGTATTATCATGAATATGATTTCTAGATCTAAACTTATTTGATATGAAAATAAAGATAAAGATAATAAAAATATAAAATAAGACACAAGATTTACGTGGTTCGATAAATTTGATCTACATCCACGGGGTTAGGTTTTACTATGATTATTTGTAATTACATCTTGATTACATGGAGACTCCATTAACGAGTATTTGGAGCTTTAGGTTGGTAGAGGAAGAAGAACGAAACAATAATAATACAAATTCTAAACTTTTCTTCTCTCTCTCTGACTTTCCCTTTATATAGGTGTTTACATAGTGGATGACAACTTATATGTAGTGGAGTACAGCTCATATTATCTCGCACCCAAACTACATTCTCGCAAGCTTCGCTACCTTCTCGCAAACTCTCTCTATAACTTCACAGGCTCTATCTATAATATCACAAACTCTTACCGTTGTGCGATATTTGGATCCTACATCATCATCATGGTTTCAAACAATAGCAATGATGCTAATCGTGATCGCGAAGCTGCTGTTAAGAAAGTCTGCGCTGAGAATAACATCCCTCTTACAAATTATAAATTTCCAGAAATCCCTGATAATGAACATATTTCTGATATTTCAGACAGTGAGGGAGAAGATGAAGAATCTGAAGAAGAAATTAGTGGCTCTGAGGCTGAGCGAGATGAAGATTAATCATTTTCACTCGTTGTAAATTCTTTGTAAATTCTTTGCCTTAAAAACATGCACTTTTTGAGCATTAATTTTCACTCCTTTAATATAAATTCCCTTTGTTCGCATTCACGTCCAAAATATCATTCTCTCGCATGTATATGAGTCTATCAAATAGGGAAAATAACATTCCCTTTGCATTCCCATTCTTGCCTTTGTTAATTGACACATCTTGATAGACTTGGTATGATTAATTCTATTTTATAGTTCTTCATGCATTTGGTGTGAATGCATTCACAGTATTCCTTTTTCCCTGTAAATTCCTGCAAAACAAAATTAGTATAAAATTTTATGTTTCTCACAAAGTCTTATTTTGCCTTCCTATGTAAAGGTCTTATCGTGCCTCAATTCTGTGTGATGAGATCGCAGGCGGTCTTTACACTGTAGTGTATCGATCCATTGACCTCATCTTATATTTTTCTTGTATTATTTCCTCTTCAGGTTTTATCGCATAAATATGATAAGTCTTAATACTCCCTTGAGTAAAAAGTTTTATGACATTTACATCTTTTGACACAAATCAGCTCCCTAATGGAGGGTGTCGTCCTTATCTTCCCCCTGATTGCCCCTTCAAGGAAGCTTACCTCTACCGGGTTAAGGTTATGGCTCTTCCCATCTGGTTAATTCAGCAACCAGTTGATTTCGCAGTCTCACAAACCAACACCGATGAGGTTTATGGTTGCGAGACCATACCCTAAGTGGGGTATCTTCGGACCGAGTGCATCATAGTCAGGACTTATCAAGAGTGGCAAGGTACGCTCCAGACCCCCCGGGCACTATTGACTCAACCGTGTACCTCGGCGCCCTGATCGAGTTTCTGCACTCCTTAGGGGAGACTTTCTAACCTTAGTCTCTCAATCTAAGATTATTATCTTAGACTGAAAATTTAAGGTACCTCTCCCGGATGGGCATTTTCATTTATTCTCACCCCAAATCTCCATAACTCAAGTTCCAGGGTCGGTATAGCTTTCCCTTGAGTCATGCTTTCTAGGTTTCTCCTACTATGACGTGCGATAAGTCTTACTTTTTGTCTCTTGCATGTATGCGAACTAGGTTGCACGGCATATCCGGATTCCTAGTCTATCTTGATAAAAATTATCATTTCTGGTGCCTTTTATTAAGGTCTTATTATAAAGATTCTAATTTTTCTCTTCTTGACACAGTATCACTTCATGAAATTAGAATTTGTCATTCCATTTTCAATTTTTGAGTTTATACAACTCTGGTACATAGATTTCTTATTAACTTGTTTCTCATAAAGAAAGATATGTCCATTCCTCATATTACTCACTTATCCCCTTCATTTTTTGTATCTCCTTAAGCTCGCAGATGCTTTTCAGAATATTATTTCGCATAACCATTTCAATCTCCTATGCGCGATAACCATCGCACACTTCTTTTTTGTCTTGAAAACACAACTTCTGCCTCTGCATTCTTTCGGCTTCTATAGAAGTAATATTTCTGGTTCGCTTAGTATCATCTCTCGCAGAAAACCCTGCTTCAGTATTTTGCTTGTCTATTTGTCCAACATTATATACCGCGTCCACCATTAACCTCTCAGCTCTTTGACTATCTACAACATGTTTTTTACAATTTCTTCGCTTACTCTCTCTTTCTTCTCACTTGTCAATGTCAATTTCTTGAAAATTTCTACTTTCAATTGTATCTCCTCTTATAATACCAACACCCTGGGGTAAAGGAAATTTTATGCACTGATGAAATGTTGAGGCCAAACCCAAGATATTATGCAGCCATGGTCTTCCAATTAGAGCGTTATAGGGCGATTCGACATCCACAACACAGAATACAATTTCTGTTGGCATATTATGAAGAAGAATCCTCATAGTCACCTCACCTTTTGGCTTGTTCGCAGTTCTAGTGAAGCCATAAATTTTATACGTTGAAGGAATCAATTTGTTGTCCATTCAACCCATGGTTTTGTATGTAGGATAAAACAGAATGTCGACAGAACTTCTAGGATCTATAAGTATTCTATTTATTCCCCAAGTGTTTGCTTCATCTTCCTCATCATCTTCTACCTTTGGTTTCGGATTAATTCCTAATCTCACTACTAATGGACATTCATGCGATTCCCCACCTCCTGGTGTTTCTTCTGCACTAAATGAGATAGTTTGTTTTTGCCAATCCTTCAATGGTGATACTTTCGCAAGATTGAGGATTTCTCTTCCATCAACATCTCTCGCATACACCCTACTTAAGACATTTTCATGGAAGTCTTCTATATTTCTGAATAAATGTACAATTGAATTACAATATAGGTTCTCCGCTTTCGCGCCTACTTCAATTACAAATGTATTCTTTCCCTTCTCCTTTGCATATACATTTCCTCCCGATGGTGGTGGTGGTAAATTCTTTGGTTGTTGTGCTAAGAAATGATCCAATTTTCCTTTCTCAATCATTCGCAATATGATTTTCCTCACATTTATGCAATTACTTGTTGTGTGACCATGAAAGCGATGATATACACAAAATTCTCTGCTCCTTCTCCCTGGTGGTAGTTCATCCCCTACATTATGTGGTTCTGGGATTTCTTCCATTAGGATGACAGCTTCCCATACTTTATCTACTGTAGTGTTCATCTTCGGCAAGTTTATTTGTTCCCATATTATCCTTCCAGTTCCTTGTCTTTTATTATAATATGGTTGTTGACCATCTGAACTTTTCGGTGGATTATCCATTCTTTGAATCTTATTACTACCTCCATGATTTTGAAATTGTCTGTCTATATACTCTTTGTCAAATTCTGCTTGATCTGCACTACCATGGCTATTAGTTTTTGTTCCATTTCTGTAATGTTCCTTCCTTGATTTCCCTGCGACGTACTCGCAACAGCATTTGCCAGTATTGGGAGTAAACTTGCATTTCCACCTTTCGCATCAGGTATTGCAACTGGGTACGACTTCATATCTCTTTGTTTCTCCTCAAGTGCTATGTACTCCTCTTGAAATTCGCGCAGCTCTGACATCGTTATTGTATCCTTTATCCTAAAGATTTGTGTATATAATAAATCTGTAGCGAAGAGAGCATTGATAAATGCAAGAATAAGGTGTCGCTCATCCAAGCGTCTTCCCATTTCGCTACACATGGTTCTCCAACGTGTTGTTAGATGACGTAAACTCCCATTTGTTCTTCTGCGAAGTCTGAATGCCGTCTCAATTCCTGGTCTTGACATATTATTGTTAATATATTGTCCTAAAAAGATGTCCTGTAAATGGTGGAATGATCCAATGGATTCTATTGGTAGTCCTTCAAACCATTTCAGAGATTCCCCTGCCAGGCTCGTAGCGAAATATTTAGACATTACTGCGTCATTGTTTTCCCACTGTAACAGAGATCGTGTGTAAGCTTTCACATGTTGTATTGCACAGGCGCTTCCATCAAATATGCTAGTGAATGTTGGTAAACTGCACTTAGACGGTATCACTGCCCTTTGAATCTGCTTTGTAAAGGGAGTTTTCCCAGCTTCCTCCACTGCTTCATCTAGTTGTCTCCTTCCATCATTTATTTTTGCAGTCATCATTTCTCTTAATTCCGCCATTTCTTTAAGAATTTCTTCACTGAGGTTTTGATATATATCTTCGCGCATAGTCTTTTTAATCTTGCTTGCCTCAGTCTATTCTCATGATTATTCTGACGTACTGCCTCTTGTATCTCATATTCTTCAGCTTCTTCTCTTCTTCTCCTACGCCTGTCAATGTTCGTTTCGATCTGTGCTCTATCATGTCGTTCCTCTTCACTTGTGCGATCATGTATATGTATTGAAATTTTTCTTTCTTGTGGTGCAATCCAACATTGCTCTATATCATCCATGCGATGACGTTCGCGATGTCTTACTCGATTATCATGATTATTTTGACGTAATTCTTCTTGCAATTCTCTCTCTTCAAATTTTCCCTTCTTCTTTGTATGTCTCTTTCATTCCTCACACGAGTAGATTCCTTTTCGCGCTCGTTCTCTGCTCTTAACATTTCTCTTCCAGGAAATATCATCTGTCCTTGCCTCAGATCCTCTTCTTTTGTTTCAAAATTATTATGTGGGCGATGTAAAAGTTCACGCGGATGCTCATATCGATTAGTTCCCAAATCTTGAGCTACATCCCTTCTCCTTTGTTGGTCATGTGGATTATCATCTACTTGCATGTTTTCTTCGATAGCTTCCATGTGTTGTCTTCGCCTAGTATCTTCTTGATTAGATCGAATTTGCTTTGATGAACTCCTGCTTCATCTCGACCTGGATCGTGTAGCACTTATTGATCTCTGTTCTTGCAATCTAAGATTCTCTTCTCTTAATTCATCATTCTGACGTATCAAATTCACACGCTCTTCACCTTCTCTTTGTCGTTCTGCAATCAATCTTTGTCTAAGCTCTGCAATTGTCATATTCTCATCATTCCCCTCAGTTCTTCCTGTATCCCCAGTTCTTTGTGTTTCCACTTCAGTTGAACTTGTTTGCGAAGTATGAACGCTCACTCTATCATAATCAACATCATTATTCCGCTCTTGTTCACGCTGAGGTCCAATTGGATTTTCGTTTCCTTGATTTTCTCTTACTCTTTCTTCTTGTTGATCAAGATTTGTAATTCTTCTTCTTTCAGCAATTCTAT
Organism: Papaver somniferum; assembly: GCF_003573695.1. Taxonomy (NCBI): domain Eukaryota; kingdom Viridiplantae; phylum Streptophyta; class Magnoliopsida; order Ranunculales; family Papaveraceae; genus Papaver; species Papaver somniferum. The sequence goes on from NC_039358.1 coordinate 226,490,359, forward strand.
TGCTCCTTCTGGCTGTTGTTCCCTGTTCAATAGTAGATCCAAGTCTCGCCATCTTCAATTTCCATATCTTACTTTTTCCAAGATTCTATGAATTCACTACCAGGATTTATCACCCATCCCTGTTTCTAGCGCCAAAAATGTAGTTGCAGGAAAACCTACAACCACACCCCAATGTATCTAAAACAATCACTTAAGTAATCATAATGAATTCTTTATTAATTTTCAAGGATTATAATTGGATACAATGGATAACAATGACTTTACAATGACTTTACTTGCTCTCCAAATAAACTTTATCTCTCCTAGTTTCTTGTCTAACACACACTAAAAGATCTCTCCCCTACGTGATGACCTATTTCCTTTATATAGTGATTCCTCATAGTGCATGACAGCTAAGAGATCCACTATTTTCGGAATCATTGTGCGATACATTCGCTCATTTACACTCACTCATTCTCGCACAACTTATACTTCGCATATAACATCACACTTTACTCGTGACTTTGCTGACATCATCCAATACGTCACTTCACCTTTGCCATGTGGGATAGTCCTCGCTTACATCAGATAATCCTTACTTCACATACTTAATATTTGTGCGATATTCCACTCCATATGGCGTGCAACCTAGTTCGCATACATGCAAGAGGAAAAAACGTAAGACCTATCGCACGTCATAGTCGAAAAATCTAGAAAGCATGACTCAAGGGAAAGCTATACCGACCCTGGAACTTGAGTCATGGAGATTTGGGGTGAGAACAAACGAAAATGCCCATCCGGGAGAGGTACCTTAAATTTTCAGTCTAAGATAATAATCTTAGATTGAGAGACTAAGGTGAGAAAGTCTCTCCTAAGGAGTGAAGAAACTCGATCAGGGCGCCGAGGTACACGGTTGAGTCAAGAGTGACCGGGGCGTTTGGAGCGTACCTTGCCACTCTTGACAAGTCTTGACTATGATGCACTGGGTACGAAGATACCCTACTTAGGGTGCGGTCTCGCAACCATAAACCTCATCGGTAGTGGGATGTGAGACTGCGAAATCAACTGGTTGTTGAATTAACTGGATGGTAAGAGCCATAACCTTAACCTGGTAGAGGTAAGCTTCCTTGAAGGGGAAATCAGGGGAAAGATAAGGACGATACCCTCCATTAGGGAGCTTAATTGTGTCAAAAGACGTAAATGTCATAAGACTTTTTACTCAAGGGAGTATTAAGACTTATCATATTTATGCGCTAAAACATGAAGAGGAAATAATACAAGAAAAAGATAAGATGAGGTCAATGGGTCGATACACTACAGTGTAAAGACTGCATGCGATCTCATCGCACAGAAATAAGGCAAGATAAGACCTTTACATAGGAAGGCAAGATAATACCTTATGAGAAAGAATATATACAAACTAATGACTATTTTGTAGGAAATTCAAAATTCATTAGATCGCAGACTTGTTTTATACAAGAAATATAATAATAGGCATGTATGGGAAATGAAATAATAAAATATTATCTTCCTTGTAACAAACAAGTTCAAAATGTATCAAAACAAAGAAGGGAAATACTGGATGAAAAGAAAATTAAACATGTTCAACAGCTACATCTTGTTCGACCAAAGACTTTTCAGCATCAGTATTGGGCCCATGATTCTCAATTTGAGCATTAGTCTTATCAACAGACTTGTCCTTCTCAATTTGATCTTCTTCACCCTCTTGATCCTTCACATCGTCGCTCACAAATTCATAATCACTATCTGGTTCAGGGTACTCTTCATCTTCGCTTACATTAAGAGGAGGAATCTTTACTACAGGAAGAGAGTTGCTTAGAAGAATTCCATTAACTACAGATTGAGCACTAGCATGAGCCTTGCGAATAGCTCCCCTTTCAAGGTTTCTAGCATTGATCTCTAAAAAATATTGTTGATGTGCGAGTCTTCTTTGCACTCTGTCTCGAGAAGCAAAAAGAGAAAGTTCAAGGTTCGCATGAGATAATTCCAGGTTCAAACGCTCTTTGCAAACTTTGGATAAATCAGATCTCAACTGAGCAATAGTAGATTGATGTGACTTTTCAGAATCTGCGAAGAATAATAAACTATCAAAATTGGAAATAAAGCTCGCATTAATGGAATTCAAAGAAATGGTTAAACAATAACAAGGAAGTCAACTCTAGCTGACTACCTTCGCAGAATTTAGAAAGGAGAAGGGTGTTATTCTTCATACTTTCCATAGCTTTATCAAAATCATCACCAACTGAACCATTAAGACGGGAGCGAATCTTCTTTTCATCAGCAGAGAGAGACTTATTCTTTTTCTTAAGAGCATCATGAGATTGCTTTAATTGATTATATTGTTCTTGAAGCTGATTCTTCTTCAGAGTCAAATTTATTTTACTTTGAATGATTTTTTCATTCTGGGTCTTTAATTCCTTAAGTGATGTCTCATGCTGTACTTCAAGTGAACGAAGAGCTCGCGCTTGATCTTCATTTATTTTCTGAAGAATTGAATATTGGTGCGAAAAAATTGCTTCTTTGCTTAAGAAAGAATGCTTCTCCCTAGAAAGGGTATGATTTTCTTCTGACAATGTTTCATGACATTAGATCGGCATTACGTGACAATTTAGAAAAATGGGATATCTGACTATTTAATACTTCAATTTCTTGAATGAGATGGTTATTTTCATGGGTTATATTATTAATCTGATCAAGTTAATATGAATGTTGATTGTTTAGTTGGTTTAACTGAGTCTACAACTTCTCGTTATTCGCTTGAGTATCTTCAGCAAGATATTGAAAAGTATATCTCTCCAAAACTCGCCTCTGATTTAAATCTTAATAAATGCATGGAGAAATTTAAGGAATTTTGGTAAGCGGAGAAATATATCATAAGGTACAATAAGCAAAGGATAAAAAGTCACCTCTAAGTTATTGGTTTCGGTTGCGAAGGTTTTCAGCCTCAAGATTTGCAACTTGAAGTTCTCCCCTCAATTTCTGGACCTCTTGAAGTTTCACTTTCAACCTAATTGACTTCATTCTCCAAGGAAGCATTTTGTTGCGAAAGTTCCAATTGAGAGCAACTAGATTCAAAACGCCCTTCGGCAAGAATCATTCGACGATGAGAATCCTAAACAAGAAAGAACATAAGGATAAGAGGTTAAGATATTAAAGTTGAGCCAAAACATGAAAAAGGGGACTTACCAAGACATCTAGAGCAGTATGGAAGCTTGGATCAATTTGAGAATGGATCTCATCTCTTGTAACTCTATCAGAGGGAAATTCGCACAGAAGTTTACTTAAAGCAGAGCAAATACGAAGTTTACAAGGGTCATTAGTAGAGGATTGAGTAGAGTTGATGATGCCGGACAGAGTTTGGGAAGCAAAATTCACACTCTCCAAAGCTTTTTGGATAAGAGAAAATGAATTTAATAACAGAGAAGAAGATGAAGAAGAAGGGATGGATATAGGAGGAGAAGGAATAGTAAAATCTGTAGGGAAGGATATATTAGCAGAATTTGGTTGAAGATCAGTATGGATGAATGAAGAAGAAGTCTGATTCGCACCCGATGAATTCGCAGAGGCAGTAATAGGGGTATCTTTCATCCCTTGATCAACACCAGTTTCCTTTTCACCAGGAAAAATTTCTTCAAAGGTGACAGAAATATTTGCACCAGAAGTTTGAATTGGGGTGATAGAAGCATTAGTATCAGAAGTTCGAATTGTTGCTAAAGGGGTGACGTCTGCAACGTAAAAGTAAAGAACAGAAAGATTTGACTTCATTACTGTGGGCTTTCCAGCTTTCTTAGCCTTTGGTTTCTTGATCCCACCCATCTCACAATCAGAAACCTGCGAAAACAAAGTAGATAACAAATAGAGGCAACAATATTGTTTAGTAAAAATTGGATATTTGTTACTTCTTTGTTGTGCGAAGTTTTCCTCTTATGAGATTCTTTATTTGTATCATCCGAAGAATAATTAGGGTTTGGAACGGTTATCCTCAGGGCGCTTAAAGAAGAATTTTTCCTGGAATAGTGTGGGAAATGGGTTAATTAAAAAGATAACAGTTACAATCAAGAATCATGATTATCAGAAGAATAAAAGGATAAATCTTGAAAGAGGAAAACAAACTTTGCATTTTTATCCATGGCAACAGTAGCAGAAGAACAACAACAATAGAAGCAGAAGAACAACATCAGTAGAAGCAGAAGAACAGTAGCAGCAGGAATGAAGCAAACAACGGAAGAAAGAGAAATTTTAGTGAAGAAGAAAAGAAAAGTTTATTCTTCTTAAAAGAAGTCAATAAATAGGTGGAAGAGACGACCGGTTATAAACGGTTTGAGCCGGTAAAAACGAGAAGGATCGACACGTGTGAATAAATAAACTGGAATTCCGGAGGAATGTCGGTAAGGTAGAATACGAAAAGATATACTTATGTGATATTATAGGATGGAAATTCCTCACATCGCTCACTTCACAATGTAAGCGAAATGAGAAGAGGCAAAATGTAGGAGTGGGATATCGCACATATCAATAATTATGCGAAATAAGGATTATCTGATATAAGCGAGGGCTATCGCACATGGCAAAGGTGAAGTGACATATTGGATGATGTCAGCTAAGTCACGAGTAAAGTGTGATGTTATATGCGAAGTATAAGCTGTGCGAGAATGAGCGAGTGTAAATGAGCGAATGTATCGCACAATGATTCCGGAAATAGTGGATCTCTCAGCTGTCATTCACTATGAGGAATCACTATATAAAGGAAAGAGGTCATAACGTAGGAAGGAGATCTTTTAGTGAGTGTTAGACAAGAAACTTGGAGAGAGAAAGTTTATTTGGAGAGCAAGTAAGTCATTGTTATCCATTGTATCCAATTATAATCCTTGAAAATTAATAAAGAATTCATTATGATTATTACTTGAGTGATTGTTTTAGATACATTGGGATGTGGTTGTAGGTTTTCCTGCAACTACAGTTACAATTACCAGCTATTACCCCTATATTTATGAGAAAAATAGAAGACACTCTAAAATCAATACTTTGATTCTTACTAAATAAACAGAAAAAGTAATGGTTGAATCGATGATGCAGCTTATCAATTGGTTCATCTAATACATTGAGTAAATTGAAGATAAAGTTGTGAATTTTGTGTGAGTGAATGAAGTGAGAAGAAGGAAATTTATCGTTTTTAAGGATAGACTAATACCACAGATCTCGAACTGAAAGTCTTGGGATAATATGCTCTGAAATTAGCTCACAAAGAAGATAGGGAATCTTTGGTTCATTCTTCTCCTTCTCCATCCCGCCGGTGATTTCAAGTACCACCTCCGGTTTCCAAATTTCTTTCCAAATTCAATCTTAACTTCATATTCCGTTAATTTGATCAAAAATCTTACATATATACATATATATTCCTGGATCTTCAATATTACCAGACAACAAAACCCTGAAATCAAATCTCAATGTCGTTAGGTCCGATTTTGAAAATTAATCTTCCAAATCCTGAATTAGTTGGCGACGGTGAAGGTGGTGATAGTTGCAGGTTCGGTGACGATGAAGATGGTGGTGGTGGGATTGGTTTGGTTTGGTTTGATTCTGAATCACATATCTCTCTCAATTTCAAATATTATCAATCTCAAATCTAATTGGTTCTTGAATCTGTTATAAAGATGGATACGATGACTAAAGAGGTGGTGGTAGTGGTTATGGTACTGGTGGTCGCAGGGCCGGTCCTGAGTATATTATGCCCTGAAGTGACAAATTTTTTTTTTCCCCTACAATTTTACTCCCTCCGTTTAAGTGGAGGCATGCCACCCTTGGTTGATCTTTACCTAAGACTCTACACATAACCCCCTTGAAGACAACCTATTTGATAACACCATTAAGTTGATTTTCTGAAAGTTTAACCAAATATAGGTAGAAAAAGAGAGCTTTACTCTTAAACTTCAGGAGTAAAAACCTTCAATTTCTTCCCAGTTCCAAATATATTACATAATTTATAAATAACCCCCTAAAATGTTTTTGATTTTGATGAAAACCCAAAATTTAAGGAGAGTATTTTGTTGCCCCTTAGGCGTTGTTGCCCTAAAGTGGGGCTTTCCCTGCTTACCCTATTGGCCCGGCCCTGGGTGGTGTTGGTTGTGGTGGTGACAGAATTGTTGTGGTGGCGACGGAGATTGAGATGTTGTGGTTCGTGTTTTTATCAGAATTGAAGAAGTTGAAGTATATATCACAGGAAATGGGGATTGCAGCTACAGGAAATGGGGATTGCAGCTAGGAATGGAAACATGGACTTGAACTGAAATGCAATGGCTAGGCAGAGTGGATGAAATGGATGAGCTGCAGATAATTATGAAACTGTGTTGCAGTGGGAGTTGGCTCAGAAAGGAGGGAAAGATATGGGCAAAATTGAATTGGTAATGGAAGGTGGAGGATGCAGTTATATTGTGAATATGAATTAGGGATTTACTTTCGTCAGTTGAGTAATAAATGCCCTTGCCATCGTGTTGATGGTTGTTTGGTTGGTAGATCTTGTATCCTGTTAGTGGTTTAAAGCTTCAAAGTGAGTTTGGGCATTTAGATTGTCTAAGGAAGATTCTCAACAAGGAAGTGGTAGCAGAACCTTTCTTCTCAATTGAGCGAGTTAGTTAGCGATTGAAGATATAAATGTTGAAGTGTGGCAGGTAAAATTCTTGACTGTATGAATATTTTTGAACTTTTTTCTTTTTTTGCTGAGCATTATTCAGATTGAGCATTATTCTAGTGCTGAAAATGTCAACTTGTTTGCAGGTGCTGATTGTAAGAAAGGTGGTGGTGGGCATCAAGTGACTTAACCCATGGCAGGAAAGACCCTGCAAGTAGACGCAACAAGTCGAACAACTCTCCAAAATCTACTGGGTCAGTTTCATGGAATTTTTGTAGAAATAAATAAATTTCTTGTGTTAGTGGTGATTATTTTGCAGAGTAAAGACATGTCAATAGAACTTACAAGTTCAATGCCTTCACTAATTTTAACTAGTGTACGACATGAGTGTTAAAATGTGGATAGTTAGCGGATTGAGAAGGCACAAGGCCTGTATTCCAGGTGGTTTCATCGTATTGCAGGCCTGTATTTATGGATAAATTGTGTTGCAGGCCTATAATCTGGAAGTCCAGACCCGTGATAATGGACCTGGACTATCCATTCTTTTTAATTGCAATTTAAAGAACTGTCACAGAAATAATTGTAACAAAAAGTGTGAGTTAGACACGTGTCACTCAAGATTCGTTACAAGCATAGGTAACACTTATAGGTGTTACTGTAGCCGTCACAAAAGAGACACGTGTCCTCGAATGAATCGTTACAAAATTCACTCACACAAAAAACTGTTGGAATTATTGTGACAAATTAGACCATTGTCACCACCTTAAAATTAGGTCAATCGTTGCTGTTTTATTTTGTAACGGTTATAAAGTGTGAGTTTAATTAATTATCGTCACAGAAAAAACTGTTGCAAAACTTTACGACAATTATTTATCACAGCGTTTCTCCAACGGCGTATATGTGTTACAAATATTTTAGTAACAGATGTGCTCTGTGACAAAAACCTGGATTTGGTGTAGTGAGAGTAACGTTTACTGAAGCTTCGGAGATCAAGGGTGGGGATAGAGATCCAAATGTAGTACCCTCTTTTAGATAATACGCTAGTACAAGCAACCTCTTTGATATCTAATAAAGATAGGACATAATGAAGAAGTGATTCAGGTAAATTAGAGAATATATTGGTTTGATCGTATAGTTTTTGCTAACTAGGCTAAGTTAGTCAATTACCGTTGAGCAGAATCAAACACAGGACCAAAACAGTAATCTTGGATACTTGGTATATCTTCTTCGAATTGCGTAAAAATGATAGGCATCCATTGGCATAGATAAACTGGCAAGAGAATTTCCCTGAGACTTTAAAGAGGTCACCAACAATCAGCCTAGGGTTTTTAAGTCCTCCAACAAGATTTGGCATAAATCTTCCGGTGTTTAACTGTTTAGGTTTCCAGAGTGTGGTTCCTAGTAAATAGCTGTTTAGTTTTCCAGAGTGTGGTTCCTAGTAAATAGCAGGAAATGTAGTTATGAAGATTAACTGACCTAAGGTTGCAACTGCAAGCTTGCCGAGCAGCATTTGTACTTAGGTGTTAGTTAGATGTTCGAGTGCCAAAGACCGCGTAAGTCGTGAACACGTTATGCACGTACATGTTTAACGGAGATAGTAAATATCTTTCATTGCTCATTTTCTGTTTTACAAACTTAGTTCTTCGTTTGAAATTCGCAGGTTGCTACCCAATAATTCTGATGGTTGAATTTTGAGAATATCACCAAATTTCGAAGTCTAAAAACAAAATAGAATTTCTAACTCCAAGGAACAAGCATCCATCTAAAGTCTTAAAAGGCTAGTTAAATCCATAACGAGCTGTTTTTCCTTTCTTACGTCGCAATAGTGAGGAAATATCATTGTTTCCAAATCTGCTGCATTTTGCAAAATTATTCTTACCCACTTCATCTCGCTAGGGTTACGGTAATATTTCTTGAAGCAAACCGACTTCAGGTGTAGAAACAAACCCCTAGCAGTAGTCATCAAACGGTTGTAGCCATAATTGCCTTCGCCATCGTATATCTAACATGAGAAAAATAAAGACAAGAAAGCGTCAAAAGAATAGCTTCTGCAACGACATAATATATATGTTACCTTATCCATTGACTGATATGCAGAAAATGATAAGTGTGATGCACTTGCCTCGCAAAATACAAGGGACTCCAGATTAGATGTTGATTGCAACAAGGCGATTACTGCTTTTATATCCTCTCCTTTATATGTCAAATTCAGCTTTTTCAAATTGTGAAATGTAGGCAAATTGTATGCGAGATCGTCTTGGGAAAAAAACGAGAGAAGTACCTATTCGTCATCACAAGGCAATCGGGAATGACTGTATCAGCTTCAAGGGAGTTAGATCAGCTATAGAAAACTACATAACAACACTATAGCATAAAAATAGTATGTATCAGTAAGGCAGTAACCAAACATACCTGTAAGGTTCGATCAGAAACTGTTAGGCACTTTACATGTGATAGTGCTTGAAGAAACTTACTTAACTTGGCACCCTGTTCGATCCATGACTTCATCGAAGTTTTATATTTTGCGTAGCCAAAGCGAACATCTACTTCAACTACGGCTAAAAAGTTAGACATGACATAGTCCTTTGCAAGATCACCCCAGTAGGTGAGAGACACTAGATTTGGTGCTTGAATTTCAAAAACACAATCTCGCAACCCATCTATCCTGTGGCAATCCTCCTCTCCAGGATCATAATTACGAATATTCAGAACTTTCAGTGAAGGAGTTGACAAACAGAAATTCTTTATATCTAACCATTCACATTTTTCCAGGTTAAATTCTCAAGGACAGGACAACTAGAAAAGAATAGCTCATTGTTGTACTTATCGCTAAATGTGACTCGAGAGAGTTTAAAGTGCTTGAGTTTTGGAAAAGACATATATTTAGGTAGATGAAGATTAGGGAAGATATCTAGCTCCAAAGTAACCAAGGATTGACAAGTACAAAGAGACAAAGGAGTACCTTTTTTTTTTTGATGCAAACAAAGGAGTACAAAAGGTTGAATTTACGCATAAGGTGAGACTAAGCTCTTCAACACTGCGCCTTATTGCGGCCGAGATCCACAAACTAACCCGAGTTTCATTCAACTGGTGATTCCAACGAAGAGACAACTTCTGTATACTTGACATATCATGAAGATGCAATATTCTATCCACAGTATCCATGAATTCACTAGTCTCCCAATAAATGGGAGGATTACCCAAGCTTCGTAAATCAAGGGTTGGGGTAGAGGTCCAAATGTAGTACCATCTTTTAGATAATATGCTGGTACGAGCAACCTCCTTGATATCTAGCAAACCAAAGATAGTATATAATGCAGAAGTGAGTCGGGTAAATTGGTGATCCTATCTTCTGCTACCTGCTCACTCATGCTATTTTGTCCCTTTGGTCGCTTTGGATTAATTAATTCCATGGTTACAATATTGTTTCTGTACAGAAAATAAAACTTAGGTCAAATTTTCATGTCCAAAAAGTAATTAAAAAAAAATCTCATGTAACCAGGGTTATTCTTTCTACTCAATAACAACACTTTGAGCATACAGGGTTTAGACAGTAATACATCGCTATAACTAATCAGCTGTTAAGAAAACTAATTAGGGTTTTGGATTAAAGCTCGAAGAAGGGAGCAGTAATAAATTATTGAATTACCTCAAACTATCAAGATTCCAACAGTGATAATGATTTCAAAAGAGTGCCAAGATCAGAATGTCATGAGGTAGAGCCTATGAAGCATAGGCTATATATATAGGTTTGATATGCCGGTCCGCGGGTTATAACCCCAAAGGGGTTATAACCCATCCAAACAAAAGTGATACAAAAACCCCAAATATCATAAACTGTCTAAACTACCCTCCCCTAATTCAACCCAAAAGAAACTGAGAAAGAAAATGACCCACTAATTTATTACTTTACAATCTGCGTAACGGACAAAATTTCTTAAAACCTCTGCTCCTCTGTAACTCCTTCAAAAACCAACCCAGAAATCTCAGATCTGCTCATCCCTAAGCCAAAATCGTTCAAAATCAATCTGTATTCGTCATCATCTTCTCGATTTTACCTTCTTCTCTTATTCTATGGTTGCGTACTTCAACCACTCCTACAAAATCTGACCTAATTTTTTAACCCCAAATGGAGAAGAAACAAAATCAACAGGCGAAAAAGAAAGATGAAAAGCTACAGAAAATAGCAAAACCATCTCCTAAAGGTAAGAAATGGAATTTGCTTTCAAGTTGATTTCGAGTTTGAATTCAAAAGATTATTAGGTTTCATTTGATTTCTGGGTTGGTTTTCTGGTTGCTTTTAGGTTTCATTTCTTAGGTTAGGTTCTATTTTCATTTGGTTACATCGTTTCTTTGGTTTAGGTTTAGGTTTCAGTTTGTTTGATGTAACCAAATGAAAACAGATTTCAATTGTTTGTATATTTGATGCAACCAGATATTTTTTTTTCTATTTGATGAAACCATATTTCATTTGTTTTTTATTTGATGAAACCAAAGTATAATCTGCTTTTTTTATGAAACCATTCTGGGTTTCATCATTTTACAACCAATTGGTAAATTGGTTCCACCAATTGTTAATCTGTTACATCATAATAATATGGTCTTTTTGATGAAACCATTTTTGGTTTCTTCACTTTTCATTTGTTAGGTTTAGGTCTGCAAGAATGATGTAACAGATTTGCGATGAAACCAGATATCATTTTCTGTTTCTTAATGAAACCCAAAATTGGTTTCATCATTTTTAGTTATTGGTTTACTTCTAGAGTTGTTAATGGCTGTTGATTTGAATTCAAACTGTGGAGATTGGCGCTATGTTACGTAATCTTATGGTTTCATACAAGTTTCAATTATGCTTATGGTTTCATCACTTTGTTCGTGCTTATGGTTTCATCATTACAAGTATATGTCTTATGGTTTCATCATTATTATTTATTATTCTCTTATGTTTAATTTTGGTTTCACAATAGGTAAAAAAAGAGATAAGGAACCATACATGTGCTCATTGCATCATTTGTGCGAGCTAGCAGTGAAAATTAAGGCGTTGATAAAAAAACAAGCAACTGCATTTGAAAGCTCTTAAATCATGTCCTTTCTGGCGTTTCTTTTAGCCGTTCTATGATGGCGTAATGAACAAAGATGAGCTCATCAAAAACATAAAAGCAGTAATAATGTTTTTAAGTACAATTGAGAACAGACTTGATGGTAAGCTCCCGTATTGTTTCAAATTAGCAAGATCAAGGAAAATGACTTTGGGGACAATTCCAGAACATTTTGCTGTGACTTTTGGTTTCCAAATGGTGAATTATGTAGAAGCAGACGACATTGATGAAGATCTGGTTAAAAAGGTTAACGTCTTTGTGGCTAATTATTTTGCTGGAAATAAAAAGACGAAAAAAACCGATATTGAAAAGCGTATGCTGGAAGCCGCAAATGATGAAACCAGAGCGGATGACTTTGTCAAGTTTTTCGTAATGTTTCTGTTGGTTTCAGTATTTGTCCCTAACAAATGTGGGCAGACTCTCGCAGCAAAGTACTTGTATATGGTGTTTGATATGAACAAGGTGTGCTGGCCGGAAGTCTTCCATGACTATGTACTTGATTCGATAATGACAAACAGAACAGACGTAGAAAATGTTGTTGGTTGTGTAATATACCCTCTGGTAAGTTAAGATTTGTTCTTTTTTTCATAAGTTAAGTATTTTTTTCAATATTGGTTGTTGATTAATAAGCGACTTGTTTTTGATGATTAATTTGAATATTGGTTGTTGTTTTTTTTTTTGCAGTATTGGTTGGCAGAGATGATAAAGATCGCACAAACAAAGCATGGGCTAGACAAGTATCCGAGGTTTGCTAGATGGAACCTTAGCAACATCTGTCAACAAGTATTGTCTAACTTCGAGAATCTTGAAGAAAAAACAGAACTTTGGTCTAAGGTAAATGTTTACTTAGAAGATTGACTTTTCTGATGGAACCAATTTTGGTTTCATCAAAAATTCTAGCTGAATTTTTGTTTCTTAGATAACTTCGAGGGTTTTATTTGATATTTTTGTTAGACAATATTCGAAATCTTCGAGGGTTTTATTAGATTATTGCTATGAGTTGTTACCATTAAAAATGCTATGCTTGGTATGTCGTCTGTTTTATTTTAAACGAATTTTGGTAAATATTTTCTTGTTCAGATTTACTTTTTTGATGAAACCAGTTTTGGATTCATCAAATTTTTTAGCTGAAACCAATTTTTCTTGTGTACTGCAGGAGAATATTGGTCACCGAAAGGGATCATTCTTGTTTCAGTATGACGAATCAGAAATGTGCTTGGCTGATCCCGTAGATGAAGTGGAAATTGTTGTGCCAGATGAAGAAAATGAAGTGCCGGTTAAAGTGCAAGATGAAGAAAATGTTGGTGCTAGCAGTGAAGCTAACTCCTTCAAATCCAAATACCAATTTGCGCGAGCATTGATTGAAAAGCTTAGGACCAATACTACATATGTTCTTTCTAAAGAATAAGAATCAATGCTGGCAAAATATGATGCCGAGAACAGGGAACAACAACTGGTACAAAGATAGATTTGATTTTTCTTAGTAACAATTGAATTACTCACATATATTACAATTTTCTTATACATTTCATCATTTTTTTGATGAAGCCAGATTTGGTTCCATCATTCTTTTGATGGAACCAGATTTGGTTTCATCATTTCAAGTTAATGTTTGTTTGATGAATTGGCCAGTTCTTTTTATTCTTTCAGAAGTTTTTGATTTTTACAGCATTAGGTTTTGACACAGGAAGATGAAAAATAAAATAACTTAGGTATCTTAATATTGCAGGTGATAACAAGGGATGTTAACATGATAAATCAACAAGAATCTGAACAAGTGCAGGTCATATCTTCTTCGTCGAAGACAGTCACCAATGATGAACAAGAAGGAGATGGTACTGAGTTGACTCCAAATAATATCGAGGATATCAAGGTGGCCGAGCGGGTTGAATCTGAAATGGAGAAAGCTACTTCATCGAAGCCAGTCACCGAGGAAGAACAAGAAGGAGATGGTACTGAGTTGAATCCGAATACTATCGAGGACATCAAGGTGGCAGAGCAGGTTGAATCTGAAATGATCAAAGCTTCTTCATCGATGCCAGTCACCAATGATGAACAAGAAGGAGAGGGTACTGAGTTGACTCCAAATACCGTTGAGGATATCAAGGTGGTAGAGCGGGTAGAATCTGAAATGAGCAAAGCTTCTTCGTCGAAGCAAATTATTGAACAAGAAGAAAACGAAACTCAATTTGTAATTGATGAAGATGTTATAAGGAAAATGGAATACGAATACAATAAGAAAGGTTGTTCGTCGTCAAAGCCAAATGTTGGAAGCGTATACTACTACCCAGCTGTAAAGATGGCGAATGATTTAATTGAGTTAGTGAATGAACAACCTGGATTTGATTTAGGACTGTCGTAGTGTGACAGTCAAGAGAAAGGACAGGGAGAACTCAGTGTTGCGCAAAGGATGAGTAACATGGTTACAAGAATGAGGGAAGACAGAAGGAATTTGGTTCCACCTATCAGAATGCAGGATTACAAAACCAGTGTGAAAAAAAGAAAAAATGTTACAGCTCGTAAGTGCAAGGAGAACAAGGAGGTGCAGGAAGTACAGGGGGCGAAGTTGAAACCAGTTGATAACTTGAAGATCTTGAAAGTACTCAACAGAAATGAGAAACCCCGCGTGACCACTTTTTTCAGAAAGAACAATGAAAGGTAAGTGGGAAATAACTGATGTAACCAAGACTGGTTTCATCAAAATTTTGTTCCAAGTTATGCATTGTTTCTCTTTTTTTTATCCATCATTGACTAGCTTTTTAAAAAATAAAATTAACAGGTCAACGGCGTGGGAGCATTTAAATCTTCAATTACATATATCGGGGAAGATGATGGATAATTTGATGAGAAAGGGTGACGTCGCAGGAGAAATCATAGAGTTCTACATTTTGAAGCTGCAAAACAACATCAAAAAAAATGAGTTGAAACAAGATGGTTCTCCAAAGTACCAGAGAGCTGTGTTTCTAAGCACATTTTCCTATGTAAATTTACTCTGAAATTCTTTAATGTAAATTTTTTGGCATAAAAAATAGTTGTGGAAAACAAAAAATGATGTTGTTTATATGGCTAATTTTGATGGAACAAAGTTTGGTTTCATCAAACTTGCATGTCTGTAACTAATTAAGGAGCTTTTATCTGGTATTTTGTTTCAGACATGTCACTCATTAGGAAAGAAATGTGGTGCTGTAATAGAAGGCTTCATCTACAAAATGGATTATAGCGTGCGGTTTTTGTTCGTTCCGTTGCTGACATCACTTGGAGATGTAAACCATTGGACATTGCTTTCTTTTGATTTTGAAACCGGGGAATTTTATCACTACAACTCCTTGGCTTCCACGGGAGAGGAATGCAGAAAAAGTGCTGAAAGCATGAAACAACGTATAGTATTAGCATTTTCACAGCACGACGCAAAGCTCCCCTGTGATCAGCAGGCAAGTCACCCAACAACATACTCTTTGCACAACCCTACATGTTGTGAACAAATAGGGTAAGTTATGTTTGGAAGTTTATAGTTCACATATGCATATGCTTGAAATCATTACATCACTTGTAACCGAATGCTTTACATATAGCTACTAATATCAGAACACTCTCATCTAGTCACTTTGTAACAATTGAGACATTGTTTTGGTTTTTCAGGAACGATTGTGGCCTGCATGTTTGCTATTACATGAAGAGCCTCTTGAAAGGAAACATGTGTACAGATGATATACGAGAAAAAGTGCATAATATGAGACCAAAGTTGGCGTTGAAGATACTCCTTGACAATATAGAATAATACTCGCATGTCGTGCCCGTCCTATTGAACATTCAGTTTTAGTTGAAGTTTAAAGTACTTGTGAAATGGTTACAGTTTATATAAAAAACGATTTCGTGCTATTTCAGTTGTATTTTCTTAAAAGCTTATGTCTACAGAAATATGATGTCTCATTTTTATAAAAACTATCCATAAATGATGTGTCATATATTTGCGGCACCAATAAATAGTAGACAAAACATCATCTACTGTGTTGTCAAAAAATATAGAAGAAAAAGTGACAGTAAAACAATGGTTCCACCAAAATAAGATGAAACCCTTTCTGGTTTCATCAAAAAATGATGAAACCTGATTCGGTTACACCAAACTATAAAGGCCTGTAAAAATTCTGAAAAACTTAAACTTAATCAAACTTATTATTCTTAGACAAAATATAAAATGAAAACACCTGCAACATATTAACTTCTAAAACAAAAATCTTAAATAGTAAATGAAACACATATTGTAGTCTAGCAAACGAAACTAAGAGTAAAATTCGATGACTTGCAGGAACCACATATTGTAGTCTAGTCGAAATGACTACAAGATCTCATGAAATCTGACGAGAAGGGCATGTCCGTTTATTATGGGTGGTCAAAACCTTGCAGGAACCACAGGTTCTCATCTTCTTATTGGCAACTGAACTTGTATTAGGAATCCTCTTCTTCGATGGACGTCCTGGTTGTGGTCCATTATTCGGACCAAAAACCATCGATTTCGGCGACACTGTCACAGGCTTTTCGACTGTGGGAACAGGATTGATTGCATGTTTATACGATTCTCGGTAGAACTTTACTGTAAAGTAGTGCTCAACATAATTGTAAGGATCTTCTCCATTCACCATGATGCAACGGACAGCATGGGCACACGGGAAACCGTCAATACGCCAACGGTTGCAAGAACATGTTCTTCTTTTCAAATCGACAATTTGTGTTAATGAAGCATGAACTTCAAACACATATTCCGACGACTTGGTGACTGGGTAGTTACATCCATGCATCTTGTTGTCGTGGAGCAGAGCTTCATATTCTGGACATAGATTTTGACGCCATTTCATTAAGTTAGCAGAGTCCTCGCGACGTTTACACATTTGGTCCATTAGATTCACCCTGATCTCATCAACCATGATGGCTATAAGCTTCTCTCTCTCTTCAACGACCGAACCATTGAAACTCTCAGCAATATTTGAACACAACCTACCATATCGTCGACCCTTGAAGAAAAAACTTGCCCATTTATCAAGAGGAGCTCTACTTAGATAGTCTTGTAACTTCTGATTTTGAACCTTCCTCAACTTATCCCAATTCTCTGAAAATTCTTTATGAGTAGAAGCATACGCACATTTCTTAAATAGTCCCAATACATATTTGTTATAAACTTTGCAACTCTTTGGTAAGCATGTATTGATATTGCATTCCATATGCCAGTAGCACCAACCATGAAAAGCCTCAGGAAAAATAATAGGAATTTGTGTTACCAATCCAATACCTCGATCACTCACAAAAGTAAGATTTGGTCGCAAAGGAGAAAGGACTTTCTTCAAATTATCCAAAAACCATTTCCAGTTCGCTTCATTCTCCGATGAAACCACACCATAAGCAAGAGGGAAGATTTCTGTAACATGAACAGAAAGCATAACACAAGCATAAGATGCGATGAAAACCAAACATAAAAAATGATGAAACCAACATAAAAACATGATGAAACCAACATAAAAAATGATAAAAACCTTACCATCATTTCCGGTTAGACCTGTTGCTTCCATCATATGACCAAGGTACTTGCTTTTCAAGTGAGCCGCATCAACAAATAATACAGGACGACAGAAATGGAATCCACGACTACAAGCTTCAAAACAGATAAACATCCTCTGAAATTTATGGGTCCCTTCTTCAACTTCCAAAAACACGTGAGAACCAGGATTGGTTTCAATCAACTTGTTTTTATACCAGTTCAAGAACATAAAAGATTTCTCGTTCTCTCCCCATGAAGTATTTAGTGCATGCTTCTTACCTGCGTATGCATAATAACGACTAATTTCAAAGCCGAAGTCTCTCGTAAAAGATTCCATAATATGCTTAGTTTTCTTATTAGGATCCTGTTTAATTTCATCAATAATCAAGCTACTAACTAGTTTCTTCGATATCCGTGGCATGTTAACAAATCCACCAACACAAGTATGCTGATTATTTAGTTCCTTGATAATAGAAGGACTTCCTACAACACCATCAACAGACACAGCATATAAATGCCAGTCACATTTCTCCTCTTTGTTCTTATTAACACAACGTGCACCAATCCTCAACTTCTCATTCCTATATACCGTGTATTCATAAACAGCTGTTGCGTGTACTTCTGTAAATCACAACGAACTTGTTCAACACCTCCCGGAAACAACTGTTCAACTCCTTGAAAAAGATGTAACCAGTGAGCAGACTTCAACGGTTCCTTAATTTTATCTGGAACATCATAATCAATCCGTGGCTTCTCAAAAGGTATAATTCCAGAACTTTGTGGCTGGTCATCAAAAGCTATAATTCCTGAACTTATTGAACCAGAACTCTCAGCTTTGTGACTTACGAGTAACTCCATAATCCCTTCTTTATTATACATACTAAATAGAGCCAAACATTGAAGATCAAAATCAGAATGAATGACCTTTTGCTGATCATCAACCATGTGAAAAATTTCCATAGAAGGAGGAGAGAATTCACACCAACTTGAGCATATACTAGTCTTAAAATTAGCAAAAGACTCTTGGAGGCCAATACGAAGAGTTAAACAATCTTCTTTGTGACATACAAGTGCGAGAACAGAATCCATAATCTACAGAACAAAATGATGAAACCAAAAACAGTTTCACCAGATGTGAATATCAACAACAAATATTTTTTTTGAAAAACAGTTTCAAAGAGATGGAATCCTTCATAAGAACATCAACACAAACATAAAAAATCATATGCTAACATCAATTCAGTTTATTCGACAAGAGTGACTAGCAAATTCACACAAACAAAATCAAAAATCAACACAAGAAAGAGAATTGAATACCTGAAAAGTTGATTGATTCCTTGAAGACGAAGATTAATATGAAGACGAAGATGATCAACACGAAGTTGATTAATTGTTCAGCTGGATTCTTCAATTCGAGATTCAATTTCAACTTGAAAAGCGGAAATATGATTTCAGCTAAACTGAATTGCAACCAGATCTCTAATAACGAATTGGATTCTTCTCTTCTTCGAACAACTGAATTGGATTCTTCTACGTATCTCGAATAAACAGATCTCAAAACTTGTAGCTTCTTTTCCGGTTCTTCAATCAAACAAACCTAAAATTGCTCTCTCAGTTTTTGAATTGAAATTGAGAGAAGATGATGACGAATCTTTGAATTGAAACGAAAAGAACGAAGAAAACTAGGAAAGAAGAATCACACTTTTTTTGAATCTGATTTGTTCGGTTCAGAGAGAAAAAAATCGTTTTTACTTTCTTGTTTCCGCCAAACTTTCCTTTGAAAGTGTTTTTATATGCGGAAGGTTAATTTTGGAATTTAGAAATCAAATAAAAACTGAATTTTAAAAATTTTATTTGAATTGGGGTTTTTTGTCCCAGTTTTGTTTGAAACGGTTTTTATTTGTTAAAAATAATATGACCGGTTTTTTCTTATCACTAGTTTGTTCACCCAGGGGTTTTGTCATTAGTTTTGTTGATATGCATATAAATTGGAGAATTGCAATTTGGATCTTTGTTGGGTGAGTTTTGACCAAGTTAGTCAATTACCGTCGACCAGAGTCAACAGAGACCAAAACACCAATCTCCGGTAGCCTAGATAAACTGGCAAGAGAATTTCCCTGAAACTTAAAAGAGGTCACCAACAAAAAGCGTCTTGGCAACTTGACGAACCAGTGTCATGATAGCGGTAGGCTTGGAATGAAGCCTTTGAGACTGGTTTGGATTGACCAGCAACTTGCTGTGAACTTGGTCATAAAAATGTCAGCAAGTAGGTGAAGAAATGATCAGCAATTCTAATGATGCCTAAAGGGGTACAATGATGGTTCATTGATGCACAAAGATACCATGGTTTGACTGGAAACAAAATTCAAATGTTTGTTGTTCACTTACAAATGATAGAAATGCCGAAAACAAGGCCTAACTAGAATCACATCTTACTCTCAACCACTTTTGCAGCATCTAAACACAGAATTTGCATTTCCTGACCTTATAATACCACACTAAATCTTAAACATAACAAACCTTAGAAAACCTTTAGAGAATTCCACAACTAAAAATCTTCTTACACTATCATATGGAGAAACGAAGGCTGCAGCTATTCAGGGGTGAATCAGTTTTCCAACACCCGTATGTTTTCTTAGTTACAGTGATATTAAGTATTATCTTCATAGACCCATTTCGTATAGGACCATTAGGTGATCACGATTATAAGCCTGTGAAACACGATGTCGCGTCGTATAAAAAAGTCATGGAGAATTGGCCTGCAGACAATCGAAGCCGGTTAGGATACGGGAAATTGGAATTTGTAGACCAAGTTTATGGACCAGAGTCCTTAGAGTTTGATCGTTCAGGACGAGGACCTTACACTGGTTTAGCAGACGGTCGTGTTGTTCGATGGATGGGTGATGCTTTTGGATGGGAGACTTTTGCCGTCGTTACACTAAATTGGTGTGTGCCATAAATTCTATCTACGTTAAATGTTTTTGTTGATATTTCTATAATGCGACTGACTGTTTTAAATATGAGTTTGACAGGTCTGAGAAGCTTTGTGCAAATGGAAACAAATCAACAACACCAACACAATCAAAGTTTGAACATCGTTGCGGCCGTCCCTTGGGCTTAAGGTTTGATACCAAGACCGGAGACTTATACATTGCGGATGCTTATTACGGACTTTTGGTTGTTGGACCAGAAGGAGGTCTTGCGACTCCTTTGGCAACTCATGATGTAGAAGGAAACCCCATTTTGTTTGCAAATGACTTGGATATCCATTCAAACGGATCTATTTTTTTCACTGATACAAGCAAGAGATACAACAGATTGTAAGTTGCTTTCGTTAAGTCATTTCAAAACTCTAAAATCTGTGATTAACATTTTTCTTTTCAATGTAGGAACCATTTCTTGATCTTGCTGGAAGGAGAAGCAACAGGAAGACTACTTAGATATGACCCTAATACTAAAGAGACTCATGTAGTCAGGGATGGTTTAGCATTTCCTAATGGAGTTCAATTGTCTAAAGATGAATCATTTCTCCTCTTCACTGAGACAACCAATTGTAGGTAATGTCATCTCGCTTTCTCTATATAACCTCAACCAATTGTAGGTAATGTCACCCCCCTGGCCAGCTGAGATAATCTCAGATATAATTGTCTACATGACCTTACCATTTGATTAAAATGTTCATTACAGGGTGATTAAGTATTGGTTGGAAGGTCCTCTAAAGGGAAAGGACTACATTTTTGCTAATTTACCAGGGTTTCCGGATAACATAAGATTAAACGATAAAGGCCAATTTTGGGTTGCAATTGATTGTTGCAGAACCCCGGCGCAAGAAGTTTTATCAAATAATCCTTTGATAAGAAGCATCTATTTCCGGTTACCGTTTAAAATGAGCTTTTTGGCGCGGTTGATGGGAATGGACATGTACACAGTAATTTCTCTGTTCAATGAGAACGGAGAAATTTTAGAAGTTCTTGAAGATAAAAAAGGTGTCGTTATGAAATTGGTTAGTGAAGTTAGAGAAGTAAATGGAAAGTTGTGGATTGGCACTGTTG
Source organism: Papaver somniferum (assembly GCF_003573695.1). Lineage (NCBI taxonomy): Eukaryota > Viridiplantae > Streptophyta > Magnoliopsida > Ranunculales > Papaveraceae > Papaver > Papaver somniferum. Next base: position 226,511,668 of record NC_039358.1, read on the forward strand.
TTCATAACCACATTGCAACTCTTCCTTACCCTTAATCAGTTAGCTAGAATGATGAATTTGTAATCCTCTTGTTGTTCTTGATTATGAATTTAATTGGGTTTTGTTGGTTCAATTTAAGGATTTCGACTCAATCTTACAGGTAAACGAATGTATTAAAGTAATGTAAACAAATGCATCAAACAGAAAGTAATGTGTGAAAATGATGTAACATTGAACAATTGGTAGGACAGAAATCCAGCCTGAGCAGTTTGTTTAGTTGTGTAAAGTCTAAACAAACATCTCTGGTAGGATTTCCCACAGAATATACTCTAGTTTATGAAGAATTACTGAAAGAAAAAATATCTGATTACGTTTGTGTTTCAGAAAAAACACCTGGTTACAACTTCATGTTTAAGAATTACTGAAATCGTTTGTGCACTTCTGTTTCCTAGTAATCGAAACGTGTTTTCTGTCTTTGTTCTACATAGTGGCAAAAAAGTTCAAGCTTTGTTACTTCATCTTGGCCTCTGTAAACAGGACATGTTTGTTTACACGAGGATCGTACTTCCTGAATTCAAGCTTTTCTACCATCTTCCGTGGGTTCTTTCGCTTAACGTAAAAGAATCCAGTCCCAGCAGCCGAGACTAGCCTGATGAATACTGAGCCACCTTTCGCCTTACCCATTGTAACTTACGAATAAACTGATGACAACCAACAAGAAAAGAAATTTAATCAGCAAAAAATCAAACACCACCAACAACAACAACAAAAGTAAGCAGATGAATTTGCCTGAATTTGGAAAATACAAATTTCAGCTGCATAAGTGGAAGATGACAGAAAATTTTTCTCTCCTCGTCCCTCCTAATATACTAATCGAAGGCCATCTCCTAAACTCTAACAAAAAAAATGAGCAAGTCGCACTCGACATAAAGTCTACAGGTTGATGCAGGGGAGTTTGATTGTGTTATTCTACTGTTTTTTATGAAACCCATCACAGATTTTAGATGTAGGGAGTGGAATTGGAACAAATATCAATGGCATGCAAGTATGCCTCACGACATGAGTTATCCCAAGTTGACAGATACAATCAGAAGTAAACCTGAAGTACACATAAATAGTAATACGAAAATTAAAAAAAAAAATGCGGAACAATTAGCCTAAAAAGGAGCTCTGCCCTATCTCCGCAGTGATGTAGTAGATTGCAGCATTACCAGAGATCAAAAGATAGGAGCAAAAGACTATTCATCACAAACTGAGCAAGCATCCTAATCGAAGGACATGTGCAAGGAAGAAAGAAGAACACGAGAACTCTAAGATATTCCGGGGAGTGCAAGATTATCACAAGGATGTGAACGGGACTATGGGAGACGCCCAAACAGGACGTACAGCACTGGAGGAGGCTCTGCTCTGGGCTAAGGTCTGTGGTTCTCAACAAAGTGATGCTGGATTGGGATCATGAGGAATCTCTAACACTAACAACAGAAACCACAGTATTGAATGGAAGGGACAAACCATTTCAGAAGACCTTTTAAGTTCATGCAAAATCTATTTCAATTCCAGTCTAGTAAGTTTCATTCTATTGAATGTAAAGCAAACCAGGTAGCTGTAAAATCTATTTCAGTTCCGGTCTAGTAAGTTTCATTCTGTTGAATGTAAGGCAAACCAGGTGGCTGTTGCATCTGCCTAACAGCCCAATGCCACATTGTAAATTTGCAAACCTGCCTGTCTTTTTGGCAAGGCATCTCACATATAATGACAGGAACAACAATATGTATTGGCCTCAGGCCAAGTTTATTTCATTAATAGGTTTTCAATTTTGATAAAAAGAAATGAAAACATAAAAAATCTAAAATTCTTTTATGAACCACAAACCGAAACCCATTGATATGATTATGTAACAAAGGCTTCTAGTCCCACTATCCTAACAACGTCCGATAAAACAGAAATCACTCACATTGACATTTGCCGTGACCATTTCTACAGTAATTATTCTTCACTTCAAAAATGAGTATCCAATACCTGATTCCACATATTGCAGTCTGTGTTCAAGATTTCATGGCCAAATGAGGTGACCTACCTAAATTCCTCTCTTGAGCAAATCTTAAAGTGGTGAAAGGTTCCTCCAATACAATTTCAATGAGACATTTCCAGAAACACACCTAGATCAAAATCTAACTAGAACCCTAGAAATACGATTATTTTATACAATAGATTACATTGTTCCAATTCAAGTAAGAAATATAAACCCTAGAAATCAATTAATCGAAAAAAAGATTCACATAAAAACCAATTTCCCACTAACATCAACAAATTCTAAGTTTCCATTTCATAATCTAACTAATTAAGTTGCAATAATAATTAAAAAAGAATCTTACCTTTATGATTTCGCTGTTGATGCGCAAAGCCCTAAACCTCCCGGTAAGTCGGAAATTGGAGTAAGACGGATCCTCTTCTGGTTTTCCACATACAGAACCAAAAGATATCCCCATACATAACTTAAGTAAAGACTATCTTAATGACTCTTTTACCCTTAAAAGTTTCATATAAACCCACCCAGAAATGCCAACAGCAAGCAAATCATATGAGGGACTAACCCGAAGAGTGAAATTCTGATCATGGACATGCAAATTGAGAGACATATTAAAATTTTATTTACCTAATGAGCAAGTTGAGCTGGTGGGTGCAAAAAAGAAAAAAAAAGGGTCTTGTAGGTGGATTTGAGAAGAAAAAAAAAAGGTAAGAAAGGCCCGAGCAGGGAGTGCAAGTGCACACCCTTGCACCGGGCTCCAAGCGACTAAACATCGACCTCCCAAGTTCATGATTTAATTTTTTCTAATAATAAAATTGTCATGGATCTGTGAAAATAAAGTTTAAATTAAATAAAATACTAAAAATATTTTTAAGAGGATGAAGATCAGCCGCTCAAGGAGATTTTTTCGCTAGCGGCTGAATATTTGCCTCCTAGTGAAAACTGTTTAGCACTTTTTTATTCTAATGAGTGTATGAATGATTTTGTGTGAAAATGGTTGCACAAATTTGATGAACTTCATTCATTTTGAACGAGAACCTCACTCCACAATCCATAGCCCTTGTTCTGAGCCACACTTACTGCATGTCAGGTTAAGGATATTCAAACCCTTAAACTAATGTATACCTAGTGTAATTTCAAGACCGTATGCCCAGGTTATTATCTTGAGAGAGGCACTGAAAGCTTCTTATTACGCTATTATCCTTGTAGCGCCCCCTAAGCTAGCAGCTGACTAATCCAAAAGAGTAACTATAAAATGAGGCACTAAGGATCTAAAACATCTATTTAAGCAATAAGAAGTTCTAAACAAAGATTAACCCAAAACCCTCTTTGAAATAAAAACAAGAACTCCACTCCAATGATACATATTCAATAGTGTGTTGATTTACAAATAGAATATAAGCACAAAATAAACATTGCAGAAGCTAACTAACTAAGGTGACCAACTCATCGAAGTTTTCATCGACAGGTGCACAACTTGATTTGTCTCTGAAACTGAAAGCGGGAACTGAGTGAGGTGCCCAGTGGAAATAGAAACTAACTTTCAAGTAATTATTAATATGATTTGAAGACAATGCAGGTTTTATTGAAAGTCGAAAATACACAAAAAGACAGTAGACACATATTGTAGAAACTTCAAAGCAATTTAAAAGAACAATAAACATCCATAAAGAACAGTAAACATCCATGTATCAGATGTGTGTTTCCCGCACATAAAGGAAAAATAATATTGAGGTGTATTTCCCTAGCCATAGATAATATTGTGGTGTATCTCCCTAGCCATAGAATACTTGATAGAAAGGAAGTGTTTGTACCGTGTATAAAATACACGGAAGTCCCATTAATCAAGCCCGTAAAGAAGATTTCCAGAAGTTTCCAGGAGTCTTGTTGTCCAAGTTGCCTGCATATCAAGTTTGTATCAGAATTAGGGTTACATAACTGTAAATATATGTATCCTAAACCCTAAGAGGATATGGAGTCCTAGGTTAGCTAACCCATAGGAATACAATATTGTATCATGATCATCAATAAAATCACTCCCTTAGGGATTCCTCCATGGATGTAGGCAACACTTGCCGAACCACGTTAAATTTTGTGTCTCCTCTATTTATTTTCGATCGTGTTTAGTACCTAAAATCATCATTAGATCATCGTGTTTAGTGCCTAAAATTAATTTTGGGCACAAACAGGAAGAATAATATTGTGGTATGTCGCCCTAGCCATAATAATATTACGGTGTATCGCCCTAGACATAAAATACCGGATATAATGTGGGCACGCATCTCATACCACAGAACGATATACATGAATTTAACAATATAAAGACTTGTAAAACCATAATGAATCCAAGAGAGCTCATTATCGATTCCCACCTCTTTTGATGACAAGCCACGCCTACTTCGATATCCACGATCCACTGGTTCATCCTTTGAATCGATCGTTGTTAATAAAGACTAACTGCAAAAGCAGAAACAAGCTTTCACAGCAATCCCCAACTACAATTCCAACTCTAAGAAACATCAATAAAAACATTCATCCACCTCCAACATTACAGCATCCTACCCAATATCAACTTCACTAAAATAACATCTTCATCAACTCAAACAAATTCACTTAACTCTTATTCTAACACTTCAATAACACAACATCTCATTCCACTAGATCAATCATAACTATTATGACTTCACTATAACTCAACTCTTTCCTGCAACTGACAGTTCCGTACATTTCATATTTCATTCAATTCAATTAAACTCAAATTCAAACAACACTGCACACCCATTACCTTATGCAATTCACCACAAACTCAGCCTTCAGCCAACCTATACCTATTAACACCATTGCCACAAGAAACTCAATTCAAAAACTTCGACAACAATACAAAAAGCTTATCACCACTACTAGCTGAGTAACACTCAACTGTATCACATACCACCTGCCTCAATCTCAATCCCTAAATCACCAATTCAATATCTTCAGTTCAGTAATCTCAAAATAATTATCTTATTATTCACAATCACAGTTCCATTCAAAGTCATATAACAACGTCACTTTACCTCTTCTCCGTGTTCAACTCAATACTTGTTCTAAAAAACTCAAACCCTGTACTCATCTCAAATTATACTAATTCCTTTTTAAGTATCTACATAGCTTCCATACATAGCCAAACATCTTTCAGAATTCTAAGATCATTAACAAACTTATAAACTCAATAATGAACTGGAACTAATTTATAACAACTGAAATCAAATGCCTCTTCACCTTGATTCTATTTAGCAACATGTCATCAACTCAACCCCTTTTAATTCAATCCCCTAGACCATCATCTTCATCCTCTAGTTGTTCTTAGAACCTCTTATGAAATTTCAGTTCATTCGCTTCCCAAATCCTAACTTTCTGTTTCTCAAATACTGTCTTCTTGGAGTTAAATCTTCGAATTGATATTATAACCTTCATGAACACATCATAACCTTCAATACCCATCCTTTAGCTTCTCCTTAATCATCACCAATCATAACTTTAACAAATTTCAGAAACCCGAATTTCTTCAATTCACCTTCAGATTAGATTCACTTCATCAATTCGATAAGAACCCCTCAATTAATTATTAATTCCATCCTCAACTTCTCATAAATCTTCAACCAATTCCAAAACGCAGAAATCCTAACTCTGATTATCTTCAATCCATCGTTTCTTCTTCATTCAAAGCTAAACCAACTTCAACATCATCACCAACAATCAACCCTTACTGTTGCCCCTAAGTTCATGTTTAATTTCATGGCCTTAACTCTCAGAATCACCAAAGGAGAAGAACAGAAGAAGAGGGAGCTAGAGAAGAGAAGAAAATAAAAGAAAAGAAAAGAAAATGAAAGATAAATAGAAAATCCTCGACCTTATCGATTTGCTTACGAGTTATCCGCAGAGGGTGCCCTGAGAAAAAAATTCGGTTGTCTTGCTAACACTTTAATATGAAATGACCCTTTTACCCTTCGCCTAAAATAAGGGATATTTGCTTCGTCTGTTGTCCAAATGACACGTTCGAGTAGTCCATTCAGCATTTTCGAGATAAATCTAACGATACTAGTTTCATATCTAAACAGTTGTTAGATTAATTCCTATTAATTAACGTTCGTTTTAAACGAATCGAGTTATTATCGGCTAATACGTCCCTTGATCAACTCTAGACCAGTCAAATAGCGTTGACGAGCTTGCGGGTCTTTACAATCCCTGTGTCACTTTATCTTATTGGGAGAGAAAAGACGTGGACATGCAATGATGAAGTAGATGGCATAGATGAGATGTGTTTTCTGTTAGACTTGTGAGGTGCGTGGTTTGGTCATCCAGCCAGCATTAAATGCAATATCACGAGAAAGAATACGAGGACGATCAAGGATGAAGTAGCTGGTATAGTTGAGACATGTCTTATGTCAAACTTGTCAGGCGCGTGGTGATCCAGCCAACATTAAATCCAGTTCACCTAAAAAAAGGCATGTGGAGGCTCATGCATTCAAAAAGCACGACAACCCTTAAATCATCTTGCAAGTGGGACTTGTGAAGAAGCTAGAGTGCGGAATAGCACCCCTAAATAGTCTATAAAAAGGGGGACTTGTGGAGGAGCTTGAGTGCAGAAAAGCACTCCCAAATAGTCTATAAATAAAGTGCCGTAAACAATCATGCCAGGTATAGAAAGAGAAAGAGACATAACACTAATTATATCCAACATTCTTGTATTTTCCTTTAAGTATTTTTCATTATCTTCCACCAAATAGTAATAAGAGCGTCAACTCAATATCCCAGTGGATGTAAGTGTTGCGTCGTAGAAGTGATGATAAGAAAGTGTTCGATTCATTGACTCATAAAGATTTTTGATTTTAAACTAAATTTTAAAACTTAATAAATAAAACTTAATTGAAATTTTGTATCAAGATTATAATATTCTGTCGAAGTCAGTATTAAGAAACGATAGTTTCCTTAATTGTCTTTCACAGGTCTTGTTCTTCGTGTTCTTCCCTTCAACAACAACAAAAAAAGTTTTTCCTTCAACTTAATCTTTCTCTTTGCTCCTTCACTTTATAGCTCTCCAAACCCTCGATGATCCTATCTGACCTCCCAAAGACTCATTATATACACAACAGGTCCCAAAATCTGCAGTTATCAATCCAAAATAATTTCTTTTACTCGTGAATATTACCATGCCGTATTAACGTGATTGTTTCCTTCTTTATCTCCTCCACACATTTATTGTAGCTCAGCACACTCCACACACGTTACATACACAATTTATACAGAGTTAAACTCTTGGGAGCTTAAGCAATCCATAGAAAATCTCATGAAAACCTCCTCACATAAATAACTTGTTTGTTTTATCTCCAATCAGATTATCTAGTCAATTTTAACCAAATTGAACGGCATCCCTGTTATGTTCTCACAAGTCGTCCTTACAAAAATTAGTGATTGAATCTCATCAGAATTAGGGCTCGCACCCTCTCGGGTGCTTTTCGTAATTTTCTCCGGAGGTTCAAATACCACTTTTCTAGTAACTTTTTTCGAAAAAGTTTTATTTTTCGAAAAACACTTGCATACACATAAAATACCATAATAAATACAAAAATAAGCACCATCATTATATAGAAGTGAGATAAATCAGACACAATAGTGTGTCTATCAGTAAGCAGTAGCTGAACCACTTATACTTGATGTGTTAAGTGTGTGAAAATTTACTTTCTTAATCGGATATTACTTAATCACATCTGCATAACTTACTTACATTCATATTTCTTATTAGAACCACATCTACATCTCTTATAACGCAATCAATATTCACTTAGTTAAGATAATCCTCAACAGTATATCTGGACATTGTAACATACTTGGTCTTACCTTAGATCTATTACACGGAAACTATAGGGAAAATAATAGTTGCTCTCGTGAGGTATTTGCCATCTCTTTTTTTACCACTACATGTGGATGAACAAACCTGATTCTCCACTGTGGAAAATTAATCACTCCAAAATGAACAAACTTAGTCGCATAGTGTGTTTTAGATTTTGTCAAGTACTAAAGAAAGCAAAACCAACCAAGACAATATATAATTTTTTATTTTTTAAATGTGGTAACTTTGGATGTATCGAGCCAAAATACTTATGTCTTGCAACCAAACATACATCGATCGTCAATTTTCCTTCTCCATTTACTAACCCTCAAACTTAAAGGTTTGCCTGTCTGTTTTGTATTTTCAGTGATTCGAAATGAACAAATTATCAAGGATTTGGTCGTTCCATTGGGATTGTCCCGAGGGCAATTTATTGATCATAAGATATTGCGGAAGCTGTTTCTTATATTCCTAATATAAAAAAACGGTCCACGAGTTATAACCCCAAAGGTGTCATTATCCATCCATAAAAAACTCCTCAAAACAAAAGTAACACAAAAACCCAAAGAATTTGATGAAACCAATTTTGGTTTCATCATAAAATTTTATGAAACCAATTTTGAAATATGGGGTTTTGTATCAATTTTGTTTAGATGGAGTTTTAATGGATCCCAACATTTGAACGGGGTTTTTGTACCACAAGTTTGGTCACTTTGGGTTTTCCCAACTGTAACTGGTTCTGGAAACAAAAAAAAAATCTGAAAACTAATTTCGGTTGGAAAACCAAGCCGAAACATATACTTTCGGCTGGGAATCTAAGAACTCCCAGCCGTAAACACTTTCATAAGTTTCTTTTTTTTTAACTCATAAATCATATAATGATATTTTTTAACCATCTAAAAGCAAAAATAAATGGTGAGTTTTCTTAATTTTTTTTTTTTTATGATGATCATCATCTTTATTATGATCTATGAATGGGAAGGAGAAAGAAAAGATAATAGTTTTGGGTTTTCTTTATGATCATCGTTCTCATCATGATGAAACTATGATCATCATCTTTATCACAATTTATGAATAAGAAGAGATGGATGGGGATAAGATAATAGATTTAGTTGTCTTTTTTAATGACGTTCATCATGATGAAACTATGATGAAATCATGATCATCATGATTTGTAAATTAGAGGAGAAGGAGAAGATTACAGATTAAGAATTTTTTTTTTCCTTTTAATGATAGTGAAATTTAGGTAAGGATATTTTTGACTTTTTTATATACTTTTAGTCCCCCTATCTATTCTTTGGCTACTAATAGCATTTTAGCCCCCAAAAAGTCAGCCCCACACAGCCCCAATAATACGATTCTTTATCAAAACTAAAGAGGGGGAAAAAGCAAACTGCACATGAAAATACAAATTACACAGCTTTCCGGCAAGGGAAGGACCAAAAAGAAAAAACAAACCAAACATCATACAACAAAAACGAGAAAAAACGAGAAACAAACGCAAAAAAAAAAGCGAAATGCAAAACGAACAGCACAAACCAGCTAGAGCAGGACCTCTTCAAGGTATTTCAGGAAAGGAGAGGTAGAACTTAATAAGCTTATTCTTGTAAATGCTAACAGAAAGGCATCTCGTGAATCAGAATGACACTCGAATTCCAAGAACTTCCATCAATTGAGAAATGAAGTTTGAGTTTCCAGGCCAAGCCGCTCCACTCACCAATTTATCATCCGTAACGCAGAGATCCATTGGATTAGGCTCAGTCCATGAGCCCCCTGCCAATTCCACATTCAACTTCAGCCATGGGTGGGCGGTACACCTTTTCCCCTGCAACACGCATAAAACAATGTAATTCTTTCACCCGTTGACAAAGTGGAGCTTTAGTTTGTATTGGGCATCGTTTATGTCTGTTTCAAGGGGATCCTAAATTCTTTAACAAATATTGCTGCAAGCGTACGCCTGCACCGTATGTATGGTCGAACTATAAAAGTTTCAACGCTGTATATGTGTGTACCTGCAGAGCATCTGTAAAAGATAGAATCATTTGTCCATGACCCATGGAGCCAACTGGCTTTTCTGCATCAATGAATGTTTTTACTAAACTAAGTACATCTTCGTTCAATGATAAATACTCTGGAGCTTGGCCACCGGGAACAATGAGTGCATCGTAGCTCGAAGGATCTAAACCTTCAAAGGTTTCTGTGAGAGGGAAATTATAACCCGGCCTGGCACTATATGTTTGATCCCCTGAATCATACTCATGAATAATTGTTATGCAAGTTTCATCTGCTTTCTTATTAGGGCAAACTGCATCAACATGACATCCAAGAGCTTGAAAAGATTGAAATGGCACCATTAATTCCAATTGCTCGGTGAAATCCTGGAAACGAAAAACTTTAAAATGATTACAAAATGTTTAACTTACTCTGACCGGACTCATGCTAGAATGTGGCAGAGTTCAGGTATTAATTGAACTTTAATTGATCTACTTACCCCGCAGATGAATAAAATCCGCTTATTATCTGCACCGTGTACTTTGCAACCTAAGGTACCCAAGAATAATGAGATAAACTTAGGATGAGCTTCATACGTGACTCCAGATACAAGATTATGGTCAACATAATAATCGGCCATACTCTGTGGTGCGACCCAGGTAGCACCTGCTGCAACTAGTACAGCTTCTAAACATGGAAAAGCCGTTAACGTTCGATCTCTCACCAAGTCTGCAGCTGCCAAGATCAATGATCCATGACAAATAGATGCAATTGGATTCCCTGTTTCTGCATATTTTTTGACCAAGTCCACAACAGATTCATTCCTTGCAAGATATTCTGGAGCCCTTCCTCCCGGGATAAGCAGCCCATCGTAGTTGGTTGCATCAACATCATCAAATGTAGCATTCAGTTTGAACTTATGACCATCAGTTTCAGAAGCTGCCTGCAACAAACCACGTAGGCATGCATATACAGATTAGGCCTTTGTTCATTTTGTTGCTAGATGGAAAAAGAAGCAAGAAAATTGGTGCCGACGTGCCGTAATATCTATTCCATTCACTATCTCATTATATTTCGGTTTATAGCTTGATCTCTCAATCAACTGCTACTTTTCTAGAAAAGACTAATTAAAAGGTTTACATACCTGATAGGCGGAAGACTGAAAAATAGATGTATACACAAAATCACCAGCTTTCTTTCCAGGGCAAACTGCATGAACTGTGAATCCATAGGCCTGTAGTGCTTGAAATGGTACATTCGCCTACGAAATGCAATCGAATTCCAAGATAATCAGCGGACAGGTTATACGTAATTTATCAAACAGAAATGTGCACGTGCACTGCAAAATCATATGGTGCAAAAAAGTAAATACGCATGATCGCTTCAATTCAAAGATGGCGGTACCTCAAATTCCTCCATGCGATCACCACATATGATTAGAATAGTTTTTTGAGTTGCAGAAACCGCCATTGTATATCGACAGAGAGATATAGAGAGAAGATGAATGAATTATATGTGTGCAAGTGAATTGAAGATGAGGAACTGTATGTTTTGAACTACTCGTCCTTGATAGTATTGAAAGCTCTATAAATAAGTAGAAAAATAATTTTAATGGATTTCAAAATTAAATTAAGAAAGCAAAATTTTGCCGAGGTGAAAATTTTATTAAAGAACTTTGAGATCCCACCAACCCACTGATCAGAATCACAAAAGAAGATCATGTTTCAGAATCTACGTACTACATTGAAAGATAAGTAATCTAGTTTTCTTAATGGCCGTCCCATGTGAATGATTGAATAAACATGGAGAACGAAGCCTGGTACTATTAAAAAAAAATAAAAAAAATCATGTTTCTATTGACAGTACCCGCAACTATCAGAATATCAAACAATCTTTGTACGTTGAAGATTAGGCTACAAACCAGTCTATATTTAAAGAAGATTACTATTGACGTTGAAGATTAGCTAGTAGGCTATATAATAATTAAATTAACCAATCTTCATTTATTTTTTTTGAGGCATATCGACCTTTATTGTTCAGAAGCACACTGAAATTAGTCTGTAAACTTTCTTTCGGGATATTCATATATAGTTTGCTGTTTGCTCCATACTGTTCAATAAAAATAACAAGGTTTTAAAAAAAAACAAAACAAATCGTCCCAACCCACATGCTCTATATTCCTCATCTTTGTCTTTCCATGCACCGTTCACTCTGTTTTGACACCCACACCACAGATTGAGCCAATACGGTTTTGTTCCCTCAATTCAAATATTGAGTTCTGAAAAAAATATCACCGCTAAATTGGGGGCCTGAAAAATAATTGGGGCCTCATCAAATTTATACATACTCCATTTGTTTCAAGGAGGTTCCAAATTGCAGTGAAAATACTGTTTTGCCCTTCATTAATAATAAAACTTAAAATTATATTCACCCTTAATCCCGAGCATCCATTTCATTTCCATATTTTAACAAAAAAAATCCGAGTCTCCTCCCTTCTCCCTCTCTCTCAACTATTTTTTCTTCCATTAACGACACAAAGAAAAAAAACTGCCACAGTTAAAGGATCGTCAACCCGAAATCATGAAACCAAACGATTTTATATGCATGTAGAGTCTATAAAAATCGTTAGGGTATATGAGGAGGAAGATAACGACCCAAACTCTGTTTTTTTTTATTTACTTTAGATTAGAGTCGTTGGCGTAATATAGAAACATATGACGATCCTTTACAAACGATCCCTTTTTAAAAGTTAACGATATGTAAAAGACAAATAGCCTCTCTGTCACAAAAATGGAAAGAGTCGTCAACTTACTCGCACTCTACTAAAAGGGTCGTGAACTTGCCCCTTTTTAAAAGTTAACTATTCTAAAAAACATGTTTGGCTCCACCATTGCTGTTCGTCCTCCTAATCGAGCACTCTCTCCCACCCAATGTTCGTGGCTTATTAATAAGTTGAAAGAACAAGCAAATAAGGAATTGCCAGAGCAATTAAAAGGGAGGATCCCATTTAACTAGTCTGAATGAAACTGATCGATTTTGTTTGCAAAATGTTGAGATGGCTGTTCATTTTGAACAATCTGACACGTGCTTAGATTGTGTAGATTTTGATGGTTGAGTCGGTTGACTACCGGTCATTTGAAGCTTAACTATTGTGTTTTGAGTTGGTTTTAAAATAAATGGGTCGTCATTTCTAATTTGAGGGTCGTTACCAATTATGGTAGAGTCGTTATTTGAAATTTAAGGACCGTTTAGGTGCAAAAAACTTTAGGTGACGATCCTTATTCTAGTAGTCAGGATTTATCATATTATCACGACGATTTTTCATAACCTAAAAAAATCGTCAGGATTTATCATTGACGATTTTTCACAACCTGTTACAGGTTTGAGTCGTCAATGGTGGTATCAATTAATTGACGACCCTTATTAGGACAGTTTAGCTATTAAAAAATAAATTGGATAAACAAAAATTAAAATTAAGTTTTAATAACTTTTTTTTTGTCCAGCAGTGGAAGGCCCCAATTATTATTGGGGCCCCTGATTAAGCGGTGAAAAATATTTCTTGAGTTTTGGTCAGAAATAAACGGTTGAAGATCGACGTAAATGATGATAGATGGATTAAGATGAACGGCTGTGAATCCATCATCAGTTTTCGGGTTTAGCAAAATCTCGAGAACTCAAAAGGAATCTAGTAGACTAAATCAAAACTGGTATACTTGTGACTATAACCATCTCACATACTCCCCACTCACGATTTCCACTTCATGATCAATGGAATCAATTTGGTTGATAATCATAATCACACTTTCCTTGTGTGCAACACTAAAAGCTCTGTTCAATCTTCTTCAAACCCCTAAAAAATGCCCACCTGGTCCTGTTTCAATCCCAATCCTAACAAGTTTCCAATGGCTTAAAAAATCATCTGCAGATTTAGAACCATCTCTTAGAAATCTCAAAACAAAGTATGGACCAATAATAACCTTATCAATTGGTCATCGTAAATCAATCTTCATTACAACTTCAAGTTTAGCTCATCAAGCATTAGTTCAAAAAGGATCAGTGTTTGCCGATCGTCCACCGGCAACAGCAATATCCAAAATTATTACAAGTAATCAACATAATATTAATGGAGCTTCTTATGGTCCTCTATGGAGATTACTCCGGAGAAATCTCACTCTTCAGATTCTACATCCATCGAAGATCAAATCATTTTCACCGGCCCGAATATGGGTTTTGAATATAATCAAGGAAAGAATAATCAAAGAATCGAAGTCAGGGGAAACCCCTGTTCTTGTTGTTCATCATTTTCAATTCGGTATGTTTTGTTTACTTGTTTTTATGTGTTTTGGTGAAAAACTTGATGAGAAAAAAATTAGAGAAATTGAATCTGTTCAGAGAAATTTAATATTGCGGTTTAGTAGATTTCAGATTCTAAATTTTTTTCCAAGATTGAGTAAAATAGTTTTCAAGAAAAAATGGGAAGAGTTTTATAAGTTGAGAAGTGATCAAGAAAAGGTACTAATTCCATTAATCAGATCAAGACAAGAAGAACAAATGAAGAAGATGATGAAATCTAGTGAAGAAAATCATGATGAGAAATCTTTAGGGTTATGTTATGTTGATTCATTATTGAATCTTGAATTACCTGATGAAGAAGGTGGAAAAAGAAAGTTGAGTGAAAATGAAATTGTTAGTTTGTGTTCTGAGTTTTTAAATGGAGGTACTGATACTACATCAACAACTTTACAATGGGTTATGGCTAATTTAGTGAAATATCAAGAGATTCAATCAAAATTATTTCATGAAATCAAAAAAATTGAGCAATCAAGATCAGAAGATTCTAATGATGGTGAGATACAAGAAGAAGATTTAAAGAAACTGCCATATCTGAGATCTGTAGTTCTGGAGGGACTAAGAAGACATCCACCAGGTCATTTTCTTCTAGCTCATGCAGTTACTCAAGATGTAGTGTTAGATGGATATGTAATACCTAAAGAAGCTACAGTGAATGTCATGATAGCAGAAATTGGAAGAGATCCAAAAGTATGGGAAGATCCGATGATGTTTAAACCTGAGAGATTTTTGAATGAAGAAGATGGTAGTGTAAATGAAGAATTAGCAGATGTTACTGGAAATAAAGAGGTTAAGATGATACCATTTGGAGCCGGTAGAAGAATGTGTCCTGCTTATGGTTTGGCAATGCTTCATCTTGAGTATTTTGTTGCTAATTTTATCAAGGAATTCAAGTGGACTGCTAAGGTTGGAGATGAGATTGATTTGTCAGAGAAACAAGAATTTACTATTGTCATGAAGAATCCATTGTGGGCTCATGTTTCTCCAAGGAAACAAGAAGATTAGTCAAATAATTTTTTTTTTATTTTAGAGTTCTTGTTTAAATCGTTCGAGCTGTACTTGTTCAAGTTCTTTCATTTAGTTTTTGAAGGTAAATTTGGTCATGTCGTATCTGAATTTTAGTTGCAGTTCTTTCTGTCAAAATTAAGTATGACATATCTGGATGGTCATCATCAAAATTAATGCACATGAAAGGGAGGCTTCTATATTTATACGGTAGTAGAATACATCCGATCTTAATGATTCCTGCAAGGATGTTACATTTTTATGAGCTTCCTTAAGAGCTTCTCCACTGGAAAGTATGTGAAGGAAAAAGTCTTAATCCACGTAGGATACACAACCATATTCATAAAAGATCATCTCTAACCCATGGATATGGGGATGATGTGGCAAAAAAAAAGTTAGACATCCTCTAGGTGAACCTCTAGTTTTAGACATCCTCTAGGTGAACCTCTAGTTTTAGACATTCACTTAGAAGATGTCTTCTCATCCTAGTCACACTTTTGTTAATAAAAATCAATGAAAACAATAATAGACATAATTTTAACCAATTATATGCCTATAAATAAGTAAAGAAAGATGAAACAATCTAAGGGGTTGGAGATAAAATTTATTTTTTCCTAATATTTAGGATTGTATACCTAGAGGATGTCTTAAAAATGATGCCACGTATGAAACATCCACATTCACCATTGGAGAAGCTCTAACTAGTACTAAGTATATTGATGATGCCATTGTTAGTTTGAGGTATATGTAAGTGCAATGAGCTTGGCGTAATTCGTCCAGTATTGCAAAATTAAATCGGCCCATGTAGAAAAAAAAGTAGTATATAAAGCGTGCAATGAGCTTGTCGGAGTTTTATTTTCAGTTCTTCATCGGTTAAACTCTTGTATATAAAGCGTGCAAATAATCCCTTAGCTGATTGGCTTGCTCGTCATGCTAGGAAGGTTAGTCTTAAGGGTTTTTGGGTCACTATTCCTCCTTTTTTGAACTCCTTTATTAGGAATGTGAACCTAAATGTAATTTGTAACTCTTTCTTTGCTTAATATATGGTGTGTTTCTCAGCAAAAAAAGAAAAAAAAAGTAGTATGATTACTCCTAGGCTCCCTAGCTTTTATTAAAAAATAAAATAAAATAAAATAATGAAAAAATAAAGAAGTACTCCTAGCTATCTTCCTTACTGGAATCTCGGCCTTCGTTATCCATTTAGAATCTCTGCCCTCATTACATATCTTCTCTATTTGTTTCTTGTTTTTTTGCTCGGTAAATAGAAATAGAAATATATTGAGAATAAGGCAATTTACAAACTCTGCAAAGCAGAAGCCACCAAGCAAGGGAAAGAGGAAACACAACAAAAAAACCCAAAACCCAAAGAAGATTAGGGAGGGTCAAAAAACAAACCTCTCTAGTTAGAAATTATATCATGATGCAAAAGATTTGTAGAGGTTAAATTCTTGGTAGCCCAATGAAAAGCGCTGATTTTAGAATCAGAAATGATAGCCACAGTGTGCTTCTTGCCATCAAATGTGCGGGCATTTCCCTCGATCCGAACGTTCCAACAAACGCTGGAAGGGGATCCTCTTCCATATCTCCTTCCCATCATTTTGAGTGTCCACAGTCGACCAGTTCTTAAACAAATTTAACAGAGATGAAAAAGTAGGAAACTGCACATTTGCTTGAGCAAAAAAGTAAGCCCAAACTTAACAAGTGAACCGATAATTCCATAAGAGATGAGTACCATATTCCAACATATTATTGCATGGAGAACATAAGTTCGTCGCTGACGAGCCTCCATTGACAGACAAAGCGCAGTTTCTGCACTGCAGATTGTCAATGGTAGGAAGACTATCAAGAACAAGTTGTCAAAGGAAAAATCCAATTTTTTGAGGCCAAGCATTAGACCATATTTTATTTCGAGGAAAATAAGGATTGCTGGTAGATAAGGTATCTAGATGATGGGCAGACTTAATCGAGAAAGCTCCTAAGGACTTACCAAACCAAACAAGCTCGTCGTCTTCATCGGGCGAAAAGACCACATTGCTAAGAGTTGGAGTCAAAGCAGGAAATTCACCATTCTCAGCATCGTATAAACGTCTGCGGGAGATGTCGAAGTTCCAATGGCATCCAGAGTCATCAGGAACGTAGAGTTGGAGCAGGGAACAATGCTTGCAATCGATATCTCGTACAACCTTGGAAAAGTTTAAGCAAACGGACCTTGTGCGCACCATTTATCTGTTGAATCATACAGTTAGATAGTAGAATAGTGTTTAGATAAAAGTCTTACCATTTATTTTTCTTCTCACCGTACACACCACCACCTAATTACAGTTGGTTCCTTATCTTGTATTTACTCCTCCATTTACTTTTGTTGACTACATATACCTCATGTTATGAGATGAATAATACATGAAAATATGAACCTTAAGTTTGAGTTAGTATCAGAGCTTCCATGGTGATGCAGATTACTTCTTAATAGAGTGAGTGCTTCTTTACTTCAGTCGATCATTATTCCGTTGTCTTAAGGTTCTTATACTTGTTCTTATTCCGACAACAAGTAAGTTCATCTTAACCCATTAATCTTTATTCCTTTTTGAGATAAAAAATACTTCATCTTGAGCATCTCCATTATATCACGGATCTACTGTAATATCACCGATATATTGTGATATTTCTTTGGAAGCTTAACCCCCGTTTGCTTATCAGCTACACTTGTGAAATCTGTAGTCGTTATCCTCGATCTACTGAGGACGTGACTGAAATTGATTAATCTTGATTGCTTTTGTTTTTCCTTGAATCTTTATGTGTTTGTGTTTACGGTATCCTCAAATATTTAAACAAAGATAATACTTGTTTTTTGTAAGTCAGGAGACTATCTTGATTTGTCTTTGCCTTTACTATTCAATTCAAATTAGTAGTACTGTTCGATTATTATGGCTAGAGGTGACGAATATAGTATCATCCCAAGAGCCTATTTCAATTCCATACGGGTTAAATTGAATGATAAAAATTTTACCTTCTGGTCTCAAATTATGAATATGTTTGTCTCAAGTAGGGGGGGGGGGGGGGGGGTACTTAACTGGGTCTACTTCAAAACCTATTGAACAAGGGAATTCGTATGATGAGTGGGTTATGAAAGCTTCAGTTGTGAAAGGATGGCTAGTTGGTGTTATGGAACCAGAATTAATAAATGTATTCATCCGCCTATCATCTGCAAAAGAGGTATGGGACGTTGCGTATCATATATATTATGAAGGGGATGATAAATCGATTCTTTATGATTTATCCCATAAGGCTATGGCAACAAAACAGATGGGTCGACCAGTTGCTACATATTTGTTTTTCCTGATCTTACTACTATTTGGCAAGAGCTTGACTATCGGAAGCCAATTATTTTTACTCGGACGGATGTAATAAAAATTCGTATAAAAGAAATTGATGAAGAGAGAGTTTATTTGTTTCTAGCCGGTCTTGATGATGTTTATGATTCAATTAGAGGAGAGATACTTCGTAGTAGTCCTCTTCCAGGACCTGAAAAGGCTTTCTCTATCGTGACGCGTGAAGAACAACGTCGTAGTACTATGATGAATCAAGAAGTTTCTTCTCACGTAGTTATAGCAGTAAAAAATTATACTCCTAATTCCTCGTCCCAACAATCTCCTTCAGTGAACAGTAGTGGGAAGTGTACTCATTATGGCAACAGTAAGCACACCGTCGAAAACTTCTTCAAGAAGGTTGGGTACCCAGACTGGTGACAAATCGCTCCAAGACTGAGAAAGGAAAAGGAAAAGCGGTTTTATGTACCACCGTGGAGCTGGTAACAATAACTGCTACTACGAATACAACCAAGGACCCTTCTTCAGCTACATACCCTATCATTCTTCAGCAGTTAGGTAACATGGGACATGCCTTATTAGCTTCTAACTGGGTCTACTTCAAAACCTATTGAACAAGGGAATTCGTATGATGAGTGGGTTATGAAAGCTTCAGTTGTGAAAGGATGGCTTGTTGGTGTTATGGAACCAGAATTAATAAATGTATTCATCCGCCTATCATCTGCAAAAGAGGTATGGGACGTTGCGTATCATATATATTATGAAGGGGATGATAAATCGATTCTTTATGATTTATCCCATAAGGCTATGGCAACAAAACAGATGGGTCGACCAGTTGCTACATATTTGTTTTTCCTGATCTTACTACTATTTGGCAAGAGCTTGACTATCGGAAGCCAATTATTTTTACTCGGACGGATGTAATAAAAATTCGTATAAAAGAAATTGATGAAGAGAGAGTTTATTTGTTTCTAGCCGGTCTTGATGATGTTTATGATTCAATTAGAGGAGAGATACTTCGCAGTAGTCCTCTTCCAGGACCTGAAAAGGCTTTCTCTATCGTGACGCGTGAAGAACAACGTCGTAGTACTATGATGAATCAAGAAGTTTCTTCTCACGTAGTTATAGCAGTAAAAAATTATACTCCTAATTCCTCGTCCCAACAATATCCTTCAGTGAACAGTATTGGGAAGTGTACTCATTATGGCAACAGTAAGCACACCGTCGAAAACTTCTTCAAGAAGGTTGGGTACCCAGACTGGTGGCAACTCGCTCCAAGACTGAGAAAGGAAAAGGAAAAGCGGCTTTATGTACCACCGTGGAGCTGGTAACAATAACTGCTACTACGAATACAACCAAGGACCCTTCTTCAGCTACATACCCTATCATTCTTCAGCAGTTAGGTAACATGGGACATGCCTTATTAGCTTCTAACTGGGTCTACTTCAAAACCTACTGAACAAGGGAATTCGTATGATGAGTGGGTTATGAAAGATTCACTTGTGAAAGGATGGCTTGTTGGTGCTATGGAACCAGAATTAATAAATGTTTTCATCCGCCTATCATCTGCAAGAGAGGTATGGGACGTTGTGTCTCATATATATTATGAAGGGGCTGATAAATCGATTCTTTATGATTTATCCCATAAGGCTATGGCACCAAAACAGATGGGTCGACCAGTTGCTACATATTTGTTTTTCCTGATCTTACTACTATTTGGCAAGAGCTTGACTATCGGAAGCCAATTATTTTTACTCGGACGGATGTAATAAAAATTCGTATAAAAGAAATTGATGAAGAGAGAGTTTATTTGTTTCTAGCCGGTCTTGATGATGTTTATGATTCAATTAGAGGCGAGATACTTCGTAGTAGTCCTCTTTCAAGACCTGAAAAGGCTTTCTCTATCGTGACGCGTGAAGAACAACGTCGTAGTACTATGGTGAATCAAGAAGTTTCTTCTCATGTAGTTATAGCAGTAAAAAATTATACTCCTAATTCCTCGTCCCAACAATCTCCTTCAGTGAACAGTAGTGGGAAGTGTACTCATTATGGCAACAGTAAGCACACCGTCGAAAACTTCTTCAAGAAGGTTGGGTACCCAGACTGGTGACAAATCGCTCCAAGACTGAGAAAGGAAAAGGAAAAGCGGTTTTATGTACCACCGTGGAGCTGGTAACAATAACTGCTACTACGAATACAACCAAGGACCCTTCTTCAGCTACATACCCTATCATTCTTCAGCAGTTAGGTAACATGGGACATGCCTTATTAGCTTCTAACTGGGTCTACTTCAAAACCTACTGAACAAGGGAATTCGTATGATGAGTGGGTTATGAAAGATTCACTTGTGAAAAGATGGCTTGTTGGTGCTATGGAACCAGAATTAATAAATGTTTTCATCCGCCTATCATCTGCAAAAGAGGTATGGGACGTTGTGTCTCATATATATTATGAAGGGGCTGATAAATCGATTCTTTATGATTTATCCCATAAGGCTATGGCAACAAAACAGATGGGTCGACCAGTTGCTACATATTTGTTTTTCCTGATCTTACTACTATTTGGCAAGAGCTTGACTATCGGAAGCCAATTATTTTTACTCGGACGGATGTAATAAAAATTCGTATAAAAGAAATTGATGAAGAGAGAGTTTATTTGTTTCTAGCCGGTCTTGATGATGTTTATGATTCGATTAGAGGCGAGATACTTCGTAGTAGTCCTCTTCCAAGACCTGAAAAGGCTTTCTCTATCGTGACGCCACTAGTACAAAAAGTCGCATTGGTCACACTTAATTACCGTGTCCATAGGCTTTTGGTCATGGATTTTTTTCACTCCAAAAATGTGGCATCAGGTGCCAAGACAAAAAGGTATCCCTATGGCTACATAAACTTTGAGTGGCTATAAAATATGATTTACCATGGCCATAACTCTAAAATCGTGTCTATATGGTACTCAATATTTTTTTTGTAGTTAAGCATTTTCACTATCACCATGGCCATAGGATCCTTATAGACACACAATTTAATTATATGTGGCTAAAGTTTACCTTAAAGTCACGTGAATTTTATTATAGCCGTGGCCTTTGTCATCAATCGGACACGCAAAATTCATTTTATCATGGCCAATTTGTGACCTATAGCTACACTGAACTTGGAACACCATGACGATAAACTTTATAAAAACACGCAAAACGTTTTCAAAGTAGCTATTATTTACTTTTTGGACACGGAAAATTGTTAATAAATTCCTTACGGACACACAATAGGCTTTCAACGTGGCTAATGTGTACCTTTAATCCACATAGGTTCGTTTTAACCATAGCCATTGCTATCATATAAATTGACAGAATACATATTAACGTGGCCAAATTGCAACTTACAGTTACGGGTAACATTTACCGCCATGGCTTAAGAATTGCATTCGTCCAAAAAAATATAAAAAAATGTACATTGTGCAAACGAAAATGACATTGAAACATATTATTTATATTTATTATTTGAATGATAAAGGGTAGTACATTAAGCTAAGAGGTGGTTATATGAACTGACCACTCCTTTAACATGAGCAAAATGCCAGGAGGACATCAACCAAGGTTAAGACCTATTAACAAACTTACAAGCATAGAAATGCAAAAGACTTGAATCAAATGTACAATCTACTATTATAAGAGTGGTAGTCCATTTAGCACTAGACTGAGAACCATTGACATACAATAGATTCAGTCCCCTTAGACTTGGATTAGCTCATATGATTGTTGCAAGAAGAGCTTCTAGCTTCAGCCTGTTAATTAAGCATCTTCTATTGTGCTTGGGATTGTTTTTGCACCCCAGCCCAGAAGTAACCTGCATTTGCAAGAAGAATTAAACCATGAGAATAAAAAAAACATATAAAGCATAAAAAAAACATAGAGGCATCAAGATACAACACATTCAGAACTATACAACTTTAAAATAAAACACTGAAAGGAGATGAATTACACAAAACTTAGAGAATATCTTGAGCATACTGGAGAAAAGAATTGTGAACATATACAAGCCACAAAAACAGCAACCAATCAAAGCGAGGTATTCCGCAATTAAAATAACTTGAATCAACAGAATAGCTACTTCCATATATTAAAGTTGATCCTAGTACCTCAAAAGACGACAATGAGTTCAAAAACCAGAATTCATTGGTTTACAAAGAATAATAGCGCCCTTTTGAACAAGATACAGCAATAACATCTTCCTCTGCCACATGGATTACTAGAGTAATTTAATCATAATCGATTGGTCCTAATGTATTACTTGTGGAAGCTCAATATCCATTAACAGAACCAAAATCCAAATCAGCAAAAAAAAATTTTTGTAAAACGCATGAATTAAACAACAAATGTAAGAAATTAACTTACCAAAATCTCAGAATTTGTCTAGTAATGAAATTGAAAAAAAAAAATTAAGTGGAAATTCAATGAAGGTTTTTTTTCTTAAAAACGGAGAAAAACAAAATCTTTAAAAGAATTGATGCCAAAATTAAACTAGGGATTATAAAAAAAAAATTAAGAAATACTAAACCTGTATCAACAGAAGATATGAAAATTGACTTCGTGAAGGAAGAATAGGTACCCAATTTGAATATAGAAGTTAGGGTTTCATCACTTCTTCCTCTTTAGTTGGTGAAGTCAGGGCTTCTCTTCTTCTTATTTCTTATGAATCTACACAAAGGAAACAACAATAAGATGTAAATCGATTGATATTTGTAGGAGACGTGAAGAACGGTAGGGAATAACTAACCCTAAAGGTCGCTTGTTTGTTTGATTTGCAGGAGATGAAAAACGTAAATCAGTACCTCCAGTTTCGCTTTGATTAGAGTTTCAGTGGATTTAGTTTTTGCGATGCAAAGGTAAGAGTTTTTGGATTTGAACTTACAGAAATTAGAGGGTTTGGCTGTTAGGGTTTTTGCAAAGTTCGGCATCTTCGATATTCCCTAGAGGCGGAGGAAAATCTAGATTAGGAGGGATATAGAGAGAGACGTGAAAAAGGTATTCATAAGTTTTTAATTTTCCATGTATTTTTATGTATCAACTGTTTGATGATCGGCCTATAAACATCGGCCACGTTAGAATGATGATAACTTGGATTCCTCCTCAATAATCTAAACCCTCCGTCTTGGACGGTGTAGATTCTCTTTAGGGTGTTCATACGAATTGCAGAAATTAAGGGACGGTGTAGATTCGCTTTAAGATGCTCATACGGATTGAGAAGCTTGTGTGTTTCTCTTTGTGCTAGTTCAAACTTGTACATTCGATTTTATTATCAACTTTCCGTATGAAAAAAATTCAAAAAATATATCAATACATTTAAGATATTATTATGACCTTAAATTATAAAAAAAATTCCAAACATATATGGGAATGAAGCAGAAAAAATAAGAAAGTGTATTTTCTTTGTGCTTTCTCTTTGTGCTTTTGTGCTTTTTCTTTATGTTTCGTTTTGAATTTCGACTAGTCACATAGGTCTTGAGGCAATTTTGACTAGTCATACAGGTCATGAACTTCAAATGTGGTATAACGACGTATAAAATATAAACAAAGAAGCTTCAGGTGGGTTCTGACTTCAAACTTAGAAGGATACATCATCCAAATCGATATATATGAAGCTCAGTGTCGATTCGAACTTCAAATATGGTATAACGACATACAAACTATGAACCAAGAAGCTCCAGGAGGGTTCTGACTTTAAACTTAACATGATACATCATCGAAATTGAAAAATATGAAGCTCAGTGTCGATTCAAACTTCAAATATGGTATACCGGCATACAAACTATGAATCAAGAAACTCTGGGAGGGTTCTGACTTCAAACTTAGCATGATACCTCATCGAAATCAATAAATATGAAGCTCAGTGTCGATTCGAACTTCGAATTCGGTATAACGACACACAAACTATGAACCAAGAAGCTCCAGGAGGGTTCTGACTTCAAACTTAGCAGGATACATCATCGAAATCGGTAAATATGAAGCTCAGTGTCGATTTGAACTTCAAATATGGTATAACAACATACAAACTATGAACCAAGAAGCTCCGGGAGGGTTCTGACTTCAAACTTAACATGATGCATCATCGAAATTGACAAATATGAAGCTCATTATCGATTCAAACTTCAAGTATGGTATACCGGCATACAAACTATGAACCAAGAAGCTCTGGGAGGGTTCTGACTTCAAACTTAGCATGATACATCATCGAAATCAATAAATATGAAGCTCAGTGTCGATTCGAACTTCAAATATGGCATACCAGCATACAAACTATGAACCAAGAAGCTCTGGGAGGGTTCTGACTTCAAACCTAGCATGATAAACTATGGACACAATCACTTGTAATATGTCCTTCTATACACCAGAGTTTGAGGTTTCTGTATTGCAGTGAACAAGCATAAACATTATCCCAAGAAAAGACTCAGTAACAACCATGGCTAGTACTTTAAAAGTTAAAATTCAATCTCATGTGTCTAATGGATCCGACGCTATGGTCACAATTTGTTTTTCGTATAGCCATATCATAATCCTCCCCCCCACACACACACGAAAAAAAAGAAATGGTGTAACCATATGTCAATGTTTTGTCATGTTTGATAAAATGTGTCAATTCATCAGTACATGCGTGTCTAATAAACCATATATTATGGACTAAATAAATCCTTTTTCCGCCACGGATTAATAGGTGTGTCTATTGCTATCCTACACTTTCGACACATACATAATTATTTAATGTGGCCATATACGCATCTATGGCTACATGTGATGGGATTAGACTGAAAACTATTTCCAAATGATACCCTGTGGATACAGTTGATGGGTTTAGGATTAAACCCATGACCAAATGGTGCACTATGGCTACATGGTAACACAAAACGTGGCTATAGTTATACTGATGACCAGTAGCCACACAAATAACCCGAAACGTGGCTGGGATGTAAACCAAAAAACGTGGCCTATGTGAAGGTTTGTACTAGTGCGCGTGAAGAACAACGTTGTAGTACTATGATGAATCAAGAAGTTTCTTCTCATGTAGTTATAGCGGTAAAAAATTATACTCCTAATTCCTCGTCCCAACAATCTCCTTCAGTGAACAGTAGTGGGAAGTGTACTCATTATGGCAACAATAAGCACACCGTCGAAAACTGCTTCAAGAAGGTTGGGTACCCATACTGGTGGCAAACTCGCTCCAAGACTGAGAAAGGAAAAGCGGCTTTATGTATCACCGTGGAGCTGGTACCAATAACTGCTACTACGAATACAACCGAGGACCCTTCTTCAGGTACATACCCTATCATTCTTCAGCAGTTAGGTAACATGGGACATGCCTTATTAGCTTTTAACTCATCTAAGGATCACGGTTGGATTCTTGATTCGGGTAGGACTAATCATATGACTTTTGATGCCTTTATATTAAAAGATATGTGCGTCCCTGATTGCTCAACAACCTCTAATGCCAATGGAGTTCCATATCCGGTAACAGGAGCAGGGAGAGTGGATTTAAACTCTTCTTTGACCTTGGAACATACTCTGTTAATTCCGTCTCTCTCTAATAATATTTTATCAGTATCACAAGTATATGCACAATTAAATTGCTTAGTATTAATCTATTCGACTTTCTGTCTTCTTCGGGATCTCAGCAATGGGGAGATAATTGGGCGTGGCACTAAGAGATGGGTTGTATTATGTAGATGATGTATGCGCAGGCCGTTCTATGTTAGCAAAGGGATCTTCACGCGCTTACAAAGGTTAGATATTATTATGGCATCATCTCTTGGGTCATGTTTCTTTCGGTTATTAAGAACATTTGTTTCCAACGTTATTTTCTGCTTGCACTCGTATGACTTGGATCTATTTGATGAAAAATAAAAGCGATGTATTCGCTCATTTCCAATCGTTTCGTAAGATGATTCAAACACAGTTTTTCACTACTTTAAAGGTCCTTCATTCTGATAATGGTGGTGAATATGTTAATGAGGTTTTGCGGGGTTATTTCAGGAGCATGGTCTAATTCATGAAACTACGTGTCCCTCTACACCATAGCAAAATGGTGTTGTAGAGAGGAAGAACCGACAATTACTCGAAATCACTAGAGCATTTTTAATCGGAGCAAATATGAGGCCGTATTTTAGGATTGGGTGATTTTTTTTGTCCTCTAGTTGAACGCCCCCAATTAAAATGTTTGCCCCCAATTAAGCCGGGATATTAAAGCCTGGTCCCGAAGTGGAGAACCCATGGTGGGTCCACCTGAATGAAACGGACCCATTACACGTAATCAAATGGAAATGAACGGTTAAAGCATTAGGAACGAATGGACGGAAATCCATATCATCAGTTTTTGAATTTAGAAAAACCTCGAGAACGTGAAATGAATCTCATTTATGATCTCGTTTTTGTCCAAATATTTAGATTATTACACAAGGTCTTGCAACATGTTTGCCGAGCTAGTTGTCGGTTTGAAAAGTTGTACTGTAGTTAATAAATAATTTTGAGATATCCCGCCGACTTAAGATGAAGTATCATCAGTTCATTGCCCTCACATATGACTATCACTCCATCAGAATCAAGAAGATCATGTTTCAGAATCTTTTATACAAAAACGATGATTCAGCACGTTTACACAACTGCAGTCGTCCCAATTGAATGATTGAAGAATAGTGGAGAAGCCTTATTAAAAAAGATCATGGTTCTGTCATCAACCACCATCAGAATTAATACAAACATCTGAAACCTTCTCACATATTCCCATCTCCAACTTCATGCATCAATGGAATCTATTTGTTTGATAATCATAATCACACTCTCCTTCTGTGCAACACTAAAAGCTTTATTCAATCTTCTTCATCACACCCCTAAACAAAAATATCCGCCTGGACCTGTTTCAATCCCAATTCTAACAAGTTTCCAGTGGCTAAGAAAATCATCTGCAGAGTTGGAACAAACTCTTAGAGATCTCAAAACAAAGTATGGACCAATCGTAACTTTATCAACTGGTCATAGTAAAACAATATATATTCATTACAAGTTCAGGTTTAGCTCATCAAGCTTTAATTCAAAAAGGGGCAATATTTGCTGATCGTCCGCCGGCATCCGCAATATCCAAAATTCTATCAAGTAATCAACATAATATTAATGGAGGTTCTTATGGTCCTTTATGGAGATTACTCCGGAGAAATCTCACTCTTCAGATTCTACATCCATCGAAGATTAAATCATTTTCACCAGCTCGAAAATGGGTTTTGAATATAATCAAAGAAAGCATAATCAAAGAATCGAAATCAGGGGAAACCCCTGTTCTTGTTGTTCATCATTTTCAATACGGTATGTTTTGTTTACTTGTTTTTATGTGTTTTGGTGAAAAACTTGATGAGTAAAAAATTAGAGAAGTTGAATCTGTTCAGAGAAATTTAATATTGCGGTTTAGTAGATTTCAGATTTTAATTTTTTTTCCAAGATTGAGTAAAATAGTTTTCAAGAAAAGATGGGATGAGTTTTATGAGTTGAGAAGTGATCAAAAAAAGGTACTAGTTCCTTTAATTAGATCAAGAAAAGAAGAACAGATGAAGAAAACTAGTGAAGAAAATCATGATGAGAAATCTTTAGGGTTATGTTATGTTGATTCATTATTGAATCTTGAATTACCTGATGAAGAAGGTGGAAAAAGAAATTTGAGTGAAAATGAAATTGTTAGTTTGTGTTCTGAGTTTTTAAATGGAGGTACTGATACTACATCAACAACTTTACAATGGGTTATGGCTAATTTAGTGAAATATCAAGAGATCCAATCAAAATTATTTGAGGAAATAAAAAATCTTGAGCAATCAAGATCAGAAGATTCTAATGATGGTGAGATACAAGAAGAAGATTTAAAGAAACTGCCATATCTGAGAGCTGTAGTTCTGGAGGGACTAAGAAGACATCCACCAGGTCATTTTCTTCTAGCTCATGCAGTTACTCAAGATGTAGTGTTAGATGGATATGTAATACCTAAAGAAGCTACAGTGAATGTCATGATAGCAGAAATTGGACGAGATCCAAAAGTATGGGAAGATCCGATGATGTTTAAACCTGAGAGATTTTTGAATGAAGAAGATGGTAGTGTAAATGAAGAATTAGCAGATGTTACTGGAAATAAAGAGGTTAAGATGATACCATTTGGAGCCGGTAGAAGAATGTGTCCTGCTTATGGTTTGGCAATGCTTCATCTTGAGTACTTTGTTGCTAATTTTATCAAGGAATTCAAGTGGACTGCTAAGGTTGGAGATGACATTGATTTGTCAGAGAAACAAGAGTTTACTAATGTGATGAAGAATCCATTGTGGGCTCATGTTTCTCCAAGACGACAAGAAGATTAGTCAAATAAGTTTTCTATTTCAGAGTTCCTGTTTAGATCATTGGAGACTAGATTGAAAATTCGGCCATGTTGTATTTGTAATTGTAAGTTCTTTCTATTATTTTTTTTATTTATTTTTTATTTTTTTATGTTCATCAAACAAACAAAAGTAATAAGGCTGAAATATATGAAAATTTGGCCATGTCGTATCGTAACTGTAGTTCTTTCTGTTTGTCTCTTTTGTTTATGGTGCCTTAAATATCATTGGCATGAGAAGCCAATGGAATTTTCTTGATCAGATGAATGAAAACAACATGCATCCTTGGTTGTTATTGGATGATTTTAATTTTATTCTTCAAGACTTTGAGAAACAAGGAGGAAACCCAGCAAATTCCTTTCCTCCTAATTTTATTAGGGATAAATTTATTCGCATGAAGATGAATGATGTTTATGCTTTTGGTAATCCCTTTACTTTGTTTGGAATTAGCAAAAAAAAAAAAAAATCCCTTTACTTGATGTAATAAGAGATTTATGAATCTTTCTGAACTGATTTTTGAACAAATAGATAGGGGGTTTGTAAATGACGAATAGTTTTTGGTCCTTCCTTATACTCGTGTTACTAATCTTGCTAGAATTTTTTCGGATCACAAACCCATTTTGTTGAACTGCTTTTATCATGAACCAACTCTGTTTAGACCATATAAATATTTTAAATGATGGCAAAATAAATCATGAATTTAAAAGTGTTCTTAGTAATTCTTGGAAAAAAAAGGGATAATGGTCCTCATAACTTTGTTATGATAGGGAAACTTAAGAATTTGAAACATGATCTTAGTATTTGGAATGTTAATTCTTTTGGGCATATAAAAACAACAATTGGTAGATTAAATGCAGAACTCGAGAAATTGCAAGCTCTTCCTTACACTCATGTTATTGGTGGTTATATTTTGAATTATTCTAAATACTTAGACTATTGGTATGAAACAGATCATAGTTTTTATAAACAAAAAACTAAGATTGATTATTTCAAGCAGTATGACAATAACACTCACTTCTTTCATAATTCTGTGAAACTTAGAAATATGTATGATAGACACAAACATTTTTGGGAAAATCGGCTCGAAAAATTACTCAGGGCACTCCTAGAGGACATTTGCTAAACGAACCCCCACTTTGGATAAGAGGCACCTCAATTACTAAGGGAAACCAAAATTA
Source organism: Papaver somniferum (assembly GCF_003573695.1). Taxonomy (NCBI): domain Eukaryota; kingdom Viridiplantae; phylum Streptophyta; class Magnoliopsida; order Ranunculales; family Papaveraceae; genus Papaver; species Papaver somniferum. Next base: position 226,541,791 of record NC_039358.1, read on the forward strand.
CTATTGGCACCCAAGCAGCTGGTTAAGGGGAACCTTCATCCCCTTCGATTGAAACTGAATTTTGGCAGGAAAAGGAGTTCTTCAGAAAACAGAATATAGGGTCCGCATTTTTGGACGGGAAACAAAGAGGCTCAATGGCTGAAATCAAATGGGTTTTCTCCTTTGGGACAGACATGCATGGCATGGGTGTTTAATTAGATCATACTTGGTTGGATTTTCAGTTCGAAGTGAAATAGAGAAAGTTAACCAATCACCTGTTACTTCTTCTGGCATTGATTTGGACGAGATTTCTTCAGATATTTCTCTTAATTTGGATATATACCATCTTGTTACTTCATAACAGGATTGGTAAGTGCTTTAAATTCGATTGAATGAGAAGATTTCACGTAATCTCGACAAAACATGGCAAGCTCATTCTCGGGAAATTTCCGAGCTATTTTGGAAGGTTTGTGTGTGTTTTCAGCGTGCTAAACTTTTTATGTAGTGTGTATGAGGTTGTTGAGACTATGCAGAGTACATGCAGACGCGTGAAGGAGCTGCAAAAGGAAATTATTCCCGTGACTGGAAGTAGAGAATAATCGGAATTAATGGAGTATATTTTGAGATATGAAGGAGGGTGGTTAGAGTCGAAGACGGAGAGATAGGGAGAAAAACAGAGAGCTGCAGAGCAATTTGATCATCAACAGATAAGAGAAGAAGGTGAAGAATAAAATACATTCAAAGACCAATGTTGTTGACTATCATCAATTCTTCCTTTTGTAACAGTGACTCTGTTTTCTTTGTAACAGTCAGTTTACTGATTTGTGATGTCTTTTTACCGTTGCATATTTCTGTTTAATTAGAATCTCATCTTTGTTAACACCATTTTGATCAATGAAATCATACTTTGAGCGTGTTTCCATCATGATGAGCTAAACCCAATCCCTGGGGTGACGGAGGAAGCCATTTCTCTCAAGAATTATGTGGTAATCTCTATTTAATAATTTTATGCAATACTTTTATATGATTAATTGCATTGACAAAAAAAAATGAATTAAATGATTTTATTAATAAAATGTATTTTTCTTGATAATGCATGCTTAGTTTAAGACTCTTGACGCGTTATACTTGCGACTAACCTTTGATATTTTGGAAATATGATTTTGGCAAAAATTTAGAATCGAATCAATTATTTAAATTGCATAATATAAATCAATTTTGAATCACATAATTATTGATGAATGGTGGAATCCTTAATCCCAGACTTTCCACAATCTTATCATCACTTTTCTTTTTTTTGAGTTTGATATATTTCTAGTTTTAAAATTAGATCTAAAATCTGTTTTCACAAGTCTTGAACGAACCATAATACTACAACATAATTGAAATCACACCAATGTGTAATACCATTCATACTATTAAGGATGATCAAGGAAATTGGTTAGAAAACAGAGATCAAGTTGTTTCTCACATTTCCAATTACTTTAAAAATATTTATGCCTCTTCTAATGCGAGTAATTCCGATTTAGAGGAAGCTTTGAGAAATGTTGTTCCAATTATTACTGATGATATTAATGCTTCTTTAATTTTTATACCTATTGTGGATGAAATTCATAATACCGTGAAAAGTATGGCTCCTTGGAAATCTATGGGACCTGATGGATATCTGGATGGTTTCTCAAAGATAACTCGGATAAACTCATCTCTCATGTTCAAAACTTTTTTAAAACAAAATGTCTTCTTAAACAGTTAAATCACTCTTTATATCTTTAATACCTAAAGTTAGCTAGTAATCCTTCAACCCCCAGGATTTCAGACCTATCAGTTTGTCTAACACTATTCACAAAATCATTTCCAAAATATTAACTAATCGTCTTAACCCTTTGTTAGATTCTCTTATTTCTCCTTTTCAGTCTGTTTTTATAGTCAATAGACAAATCCATGATAATATTACTATTAGTCATGAGATTCTTCATTCCTTTAAAAAGAAAAAGAAAAAAAATCTAAGAATGGTTCCATGGCCATTAAGCTTGATCTCTCTAAAGCCTTTGATAGACTTGAATGGTATTTTATAATTGTTGTTTTTAAAAAACTTGGTTTCTCTGAATTGCTTGGCGTCAAATGATTTTTCAATGCATAAGTACAGTTTCCTATTCAGTCTTAGTTAATGGTTCTCCGGGTGATATATTTTTTCCTTCTAGGGGAATTAGACAGGGAGATTGTCTATCGCCTTATATTTTTATAATTTGTATGCAAGTCCTGTCAAAACTTCTATTACAAGCTGAATCTGATGGTGTTATTCAAGGTTTTTAAATTAGAAAAGATAGTCCTTCAATCTCACACTTATTATTTGTTGATGATTGCATGATTTTTTCAAAAACTTCTTTATCTTATGCTAGAAATCTAATGAAAGTTATAAATGTTTTTGCCATAGCCTCCGGTCAAGCTATTAATTTCAGAAAAAATATGGATTTTTTACTAATGAAAGAATGCATCATAGACACATAAAACTCCCGTCCAGGACTCTTAATATAAAAAATTAAGTAACACTGAAAAATATTTAGGTACACCTCTTTTTATTGTGAGGGTAAAATACCCGATGGCCACGTGTCAACATCTCAAGGGATGATTTCATGATAAGATAATAAGGTGGAAACATCAAATCATACTCTATAAAGCTGATCTCGTATGAATCGATACACCTGCTACAAAAGTTACATGAATGGCGCGTGTGAGGAGTGGTCTAATCGACTCATATGGTCAAGTCTAAAAAGAAGGACTGCATTTAATGAAATATAAGAACAGACGTGGACGAATCTACATCGTAGCAGAAGGTTTGGGCGACCTATACTATGACCCAGAGGTGATACAACACGATGTTCTCTGAGGAATAGCTATACGATGACGAACGAAGCGAGACGACTAGGGAGGAGAACCTAGCAAGCCATCACAAGGAATAATATAGAACTCGTCTGAAGCGATGAAGGAGATGTACGTTAGCTCCACCAGCTCGGCAAGACTAGGCCTTCATGAGTCTCATTTTCCTATGAATACCAGTCCATGTAGAAGGAGATGGACAACTTATATATTTTAGATGGTCTTTCTATAGAGAATTCCTGAGAGAGGTCTAGATAAAGAGAGAGTGAGAAATCAAAGTGATATTTGTAGCTCTTTCAAGGGTAAGACCTTATAATCAATAAAGAAAACATCTTCTTTCCCGTGGATGTAGGTCTTCATTGCCGAACCACGTTATATGCTTGTGTTAATCTTTACTTTTCATGTTCTTTACATCTTGTTCATCTTGAATTTAAATGTTTAGGTAGTTCATAGCCTTTAGATTTACATGGGTGTAGTCATCAGAAAAGATGCAATTACATTTATCAACAACGATAAATCTAAATCCAAATCTTTTCAGTTCATTATTAATAAATTTTACTCTAGGCTAAGTTCTTGTAAAATAACTAAGCTTGATGAAATGGGTAGAACTGTTGTTACAAAACATGTTATATCCAGTTTAGATGTTTATCATATGTCATGTTTTCCTCTACCTAAAAAGGTTACCTCTAAGATTGATTTTATTCAAAGGAATTTTTGGTGGTCGAAAAAAGATCATAAACATGCTTCTTATTACAGATCGTGGGGAGATATTGATAAGTTTAAACAAAATGGATGTCTAGGGATTAAGAATACTTTTGCTACAAACATAGTCTTTATTGCTAAACTAGGTTGGAGGATTTTACAGAATCATATTCATCTAGTGTCGAAATTTCTGATGGACAAATATTTCCCAAATAAAAATTTATTAGAAATTGATAAATTTGTAGATACAAGTTCTTGGATTTGGCGAGGTATCGTTAATAGTCTAGTTTTCATTAGAGCTAATATAGTCAGTAAGATAAATGATGGGATATCTACAAAAATTTGGTCTTCTAACTGGATTCCTTTTGTTACTTCACCACCTACTTCGAATAAGCCTAATTATGAAGATTATGTTTATGTTAGTGATCTTATTGATGTCCAAAATAATTGTTGGAATATTAACTTACTGAATTACTTATTTTCACCTGATAAAGTCATTAACATTAGAGCAATTAGGTTAAATCTTCAACAAAATGAAAAAATAATGTGGGCTCATACGAAGAATGGTAGTTTTTCTATAAAGTATGCCTATAAGGTTTATATGAATGAATGTAGTACTGCAAGTGAAACTTATTTTTGGAGGAAAGTTTGGTCGTTGGATTATTTGCCTAAGATTAAGTTCTTCATCTGGAAAGTTTTCTCTCAAATGATGCCAGTGAATGCTTTACTTAAGTTTTATAATCATTTTATAGATGACAACTGACCTCTATGCAAGAATGCAGTGGAATCGGCTTTTTCATTTTATTTTTTCCAGTGTCATATTGTTTTACATATTTGGTTTAGTCTTTCTCTTCAACATCTAGTACCTGGTAATTTACATCAGATTGAAGACTTCCTGTAGTGGTTTGTTAACTCCTTAGGTGATACCCCCTTTGTTGTTAGTTGGCCAAGTGTGGGTGGTATAATTATGTGGTGCATTTGGAAATTGAGGTGTGATGTTATTTTTAGGAGTGCTTCAGTTTATTTTGATAAGGTTATTCTTGAAAGTATAAGAATGTTAAACACTTAAATTGCTCCTCCAACACTTGTTCGGGTAGTTAAGAATAAAATGAAGATTTCAATTGATATGTTGGATAATATTATGTTTTTAGATAGCTCTTTCAAAAAATTTAGTATGGGTGTGGGTATAATTTGGTGTGATAATGCAGGTAGAATAAAGGGTTCGCGTGCTGACTTTGGACTGAATTATGATGCAGTTGAAGCTGAGACGTCTGCTCTTGTGTTTGGCTGACAACTGGGTGCGAGAGATGAATCTGCCCAAGATGCTTTTTGATAGTGATTTTTCTCCAGTTAGTTGATTATATTCATGGAAATTGTATTAATGTAAACTGGAGAAATACTGGTCTTCTAGATGAATGGAGGTGTGTGTTTACGAGTACTCATACTTTTAAGGTTATGTATACTAAGCGTGTCAAAAATCATCGACTTGGACGTCGGGATAGAAAGTTATGTATTAAGAACAAATGGGTTTCCTTTCCTCATTTTTTGGATTCTCTTGTAAGGAACGAACCTTTGGTAGATGTTTGTAATTTTGTTCTAACTTAATGTATGGTGTGTTTCTCAGCATTTGTTTTTTTTTCCTTTCTATTTTTCTTTTATGTTCATCAAATAAACAAAAGTTTTAAGGAATATATGGACAAAAGCTTCAATATCAACATGAGCTACCTAAAATGCAGACGCTTAATTTCGTCACTGATATGTTCACCCAATAATAATAATAAAAAAAACCGAGCACCTAAAGACTAAAAAAAAATAATCATATTATGTGTATGTTTTGTGCGCAAAACTAACAAGAAAGCTCTTATTTTTAATCATTCTTGACTGCGTGCAATCCACTAACCTTATATCTATTGGAGAACAACACCATTTCTTTCAAAACATCGATCATCCATATCTCCTACGAATCTTGCCAACTGTAATAGGCTCTGGTTGTTCGCACTTTAACATTTAAGCTACATAGGAGATTTCAATAAACAAACCGTTTATGCAATTGTGACACAAGTTTTAAAAATGGCTTCATAGAACCAATAGGTTGATCAAAGATGATAAAAAACAAACTGCATGCATGCGTCTTAGGGGCATGCAGTTTTTGCGCTTCTCTTCGGAATTTATTTATGTACTGGTAAAAATTCGTTAAATTAATTCATGTTTGTCAATATTTAAGGAGTACAAACCAATAACTGAAACCATTATTAGATATCTTTGGATCTAGCATAATGATAACTAATCATATTTTTTTCCTGTCTGATGTTTAGATGTGATTCTCAGCAATTCTGAACGAACAACTGGAAAAACAACGAAAAAACCATCCCCTCAGAGTTTGTTTTTTTGAATCTATAGTCCCTAGTGGCCCCGCCCCTCGGGAGTTTAGCAGGGGCCATATGTTGTGTCTAACGGGTTTTTTCATTGTGTTTCTCTCGGTTCATTCACACTTTTTGATAAAGAATACTATTGCAACGTGCGACTAATTTTTTTCATGTTATTTACATGTTCACCAAGTTACATCATGTTTTTACTATATTTTTAGCTAGAAGGGGATATTTGGGTAAAATATCTTCCACGCAACTGTGGAGGATTGGATCTTCTATTTATATGAATTGCATATTACATTATTCAAAACTGTAAAACAGAAATACATTGAGATCCTAGAAAGTAGTCGGAGATAGTTAAAGACCAGACTTGGTTTTGGTTTTTTGAACAGACTCCTTGCTTTGTGGAGATAGTTGACAGTCTCGTGTGACTGACTCTTTACTTGTGCTGACACCCTCCCTCAAGTTGAACCGGAGTTGAAGGATGTTCAACTTGTCTCTGATATGCTGGAACCTAGGTGAAGACAATCCCTTAGTAAAAATATCTTCTAGCTGATCTCTACTGCTGATGAACTTCACATGAAGCTGTTTACGAGCCACTCTTTCACGGACAAAGTGACAATCAATTTCTATATGCTTGGTGTGCACATGGAATATTGGATTGGCAGTGAGGTAGGTTGCACCGAGATTGTCACACCATAAGGAAGGTGTAGGTGAATGAATACCCAACTCTATCAATAAAGACTGGATCCAAATTAGTTCAGAAGTTACAATAGCAATAACTCGATACTCAGCTTATGTACTCGACTTTGACACAGTTTTCTGCTTCCTTGCACTCCAAAAGATGAGATTACCTCCAAAATAAATACAGTACCCACTGGTAGATCTCCGATCATCAAGACTGCCTGCCCAGTCTGCATCAGAATAAGCATGAAGGGAATAATCCTTGCCAGGCTTAATAAATAAACCATAGTCAATTGTTTGCTTCAGATATCGCAAGATTATTTTCACCAATTCCCAGTGTTCTATATATGGCTCATGCATATATATTGACATGCCTTGTTCACAGCCACAGAGATATCAGGCCATGTGAGATGCAAATACTGCAAAGCACCTAATACACTTCTATAAAGTGTTGAGTCTGCAAATTTCTTAGTTCCCATCTTATGAAGCTTTATATTGGCTGTCATAGGAGTGCATACTGGTTTGATGCCATCAAGCTTAGTGCGACGCAGCAAATCAGCAATGTATTTTCTTTGCGAGAGCACCAGTGATTGTCCTTGTTTCAGCACCTCAACACCGAGGAAAAAAGACAATTCTCCCATGTCTTTGACTGCAAATTCATTACCCAAATCTGCAATTAGATTATCAACCAGCTTAGGATCAGAACATGTCACAATGATGTCATCTACATAAATCAACACATATGTAATTGAATCTCCAGTCTTTTTGACGAATAACGAGGAGTCTGCAATAGATGCTGTGAACCCTACCTTAAGGAGATGGATGCTGAGTCGAGAGAACCAAGCACGTGGGGCCTGCTTAAGTCCATATAAATACTTATGTAACCTGCACACGTGATTAGGATAATTTGGATCCACATAGCCCGCCGGTTTCTTCATGTATACTTCTTCCTCTAAGACACCATGTAGAAACGTGTTCTCTACATCCGGTTGACGCAATGGCCATTGATTCATGACAACAATTGAAAGAACAAGCCTAATGGTACATGGTTTAATCATTAGAGAGAAAGTTTCACCATAATCTATGCCTTCTTGTTGGTTGAATTCCTTTGCCACCAAACGATCCTTGTAACGTTGTATGGTTCCATCTGGGTTTCTTTTTATTTGATAAACCCATTTAGAACCAACTATATTCATACCATCTTCATACTTCACAAGCGAGTAAGTGCCATTACGAATCAAAGCATTAATGTGAGTATCCATAGCATCTCTCCACTCAGGAATCGTACAAGCCTTGGAGTAACAGGTAGGTTCCATAAAGTCTTCATCTTGCAGTGGATGCTTGGTGGTGGTAAGACACAGTTTCTGAATTGGCTTTGTAATGCCAGCCTTTGCTCGAGTTACTATATTATGCGATGGAGGCTGAACTTGTTGTGATGATTGCACTTCAGGTGATTTTGGTGGAGGTGATTGAGTTGGTGACAGTAACACAGCTGACGAACCTGAAGATTGCTGAGGTGAGTTATTTGGAGCAGGTGCTGGTGATTTGGGCTGTAGTATCGCTGGTGCATCAGAGTTGGCCTGAACACTGATGAACCAAGGATTTCCGTGCTTGTATAATGAAATGGCTGACAAACCTCAGGAGCTTGCTGTTGAGGAGGAGAGAATGGGAAGGTACTTTCTTAAAATCTAACATGTCGTGAGATATACTGTCGATTCGTTGGTAGGTGAAGACAGACATAACCTTTATGCCCTGAACTGTATCCTATGAATATGCAAGGTAGATACCTAGGATCTAACTTATTGGCATTGTATGGATGAAGACATGGATAAGCTAAGCAACCAAAGACACACAAAAAGGAGTAATCTGGCTTTTTATTAAACAATAACTCAAGAGGAGTTTTTGTGTCAGTAGAAGATTTGGGAACCCTGTTAATAAGATAACAGGCAGTAGTGAAAGCTTCGGACCAAAATTCCTTGGGAAGATTTGCATGAAACAAAAGCGCAAGACCACTCTCAGTTACATGTTTTATTCAACGTTTTGTAAGACCATTTTGAGCTGAGATATGAGGACATGAAAATCTATGTTGAATTCCTGACATTTTGGTCATGAAATCTGACTCTTCTGAGTTATCACCCGACTCATCTGAATCTGACTCAATGTTTTTGTCATTTGAATTAGATCTGACTCAATTGAATCAAAAATATGTAAGTCATTAACTTGTTCCCATAAACAAGGAAATTTTAATCCATGATTCAAATGGATCTAAGTTAACTAGCAAATCCGATTTGACCCCAAACTAAAAAAAGACAAACAATCTGACATCAAGGACGCCTCATCTGAAAACAAACGCATGAAAAGTTTAAGCAATGCACCTTTTTACCGAAAAAGTTTAGTTGAGTCTTCCTTAAATCTAGACAAACACGAAAATGCTACACTTTCCCCACTCCTTTCCCTCCGCTTATATGTCAAGCATTTATTGGTCAAATTCAATAATAATGAGACAAAGATTCAAAGGCTAAGATCGATGACACATAATGGGGGTAAGGAGTGGGGAAGTCTAGCACTTCCGAGACAAACGTGGTCGATAAAATGATTTGGATAGGTACGAACAGAACTGAGTTCGGTACGTGCACGTAATCCACCTGTTAATCTCATCCAACCGAAAACTCTTCACTGTATAACAAAAACATCAAGACGCTAAACCACCCTACGTGTCGGATTTTCATTAGTAAGAAATACTTACATCGACTCAACTCGCACAATAATTAAGACTGATTTCCCTCTCCACCTGAGAAACCAAGAACTTCTCTTCACCTCTCTGATTTCTCTCAAATCATGCAAAGATTTCTCTCAATTTCCTCAAAATCAATCAAAAATGTCACAAAATTACACAAATTCTCCACTCCAATCACAGAACCCATAACTTCTTCTGTGGGTTTTGGGATTAATTTTTTATATGGAGGAGTAAGGAATTACAGTAGTGAAGAATCAAATAGAGAATCAATAAACTATGATGTGGTTATAGTAGGAGCAGGACCAGCTGGGTTATCAGCTGCAATTAGATTCAAACAAATGTGTATTGAGAAAGATGTTGATTTATCAGTTTGTGTAGTTGAGAAAGGAGCTGAAGTTGGTGCTCATATCTTATCTGGGAATGTTTTTGAACCTAGAGCACTTGATGAACTAATCCCACAATGGAAACAACAACAGGTCAGTGAATCTTTGTTCTTCTACTAGTACTCTTCAATTGCTTTTCATGAATCTTAGATTGATCCTAGGATCTCTATAAAGTGGTGTCCAAGGGTCAGTGGGGCAATTGCCCCCCACAAATCCCCATAGCTTCAATCCTGGGCTCCTAGCCACTGATCTTGGTGACATTGCCTAGTAATAAAAAAAATTGACTCTTGGGAAATCATTAGTACATGAATAATCCTCAGTTCAAATTACAATCACTGATCATTGGATCTCCATAAAATGGTGTTTAAGGGCCAGTTGGGCAACTGCCCCTACTGGCAAACTAACTCCTAAAAGGTTATTAATGTCTGTTTTTGCATAAACCCCCAAAATTTTGAGGCTTTTTTGGGTCCCTTTTAGCTTCATTCCTGTCTACTTGCCACTGATCTTGGTGGCATTGATAATAAACAAATTTGATGGTTTTAGGCATGTTTATGGGGGGAAGTTTATATATTTGGATTCAGGTGTACTTTATTTGCTTTAAAATAGTCTTGCTAATGTTACTGACTATTGTGGGTTTTGATATTTGGTTCTTTTTGTTTTGCATAATATGCAGGCCCCAATTACTGTACCGGTGACATCTGACAAGTTTCTGTTACTTACAAAGAAACATGCGTTTTCACTTCCTTCGCCCTTCGACAACAAAGGGAATTACGTCATAAGGTAGTTGTTGTTGTTTGGTGTAATTTGACTAGAAGTTAATTTGAAAAGAAGCTTTTGGTTTTGATACGAAGAAAAGCTGTAGAGAAATTCAGTATCTGCACCGTTGTTTGTGTAATTGGGATTAGAATCACCCTCTTTACATTCTAGTCGTGCAGTATCTGTGACTTTTGGTAGGCTGTGTGTTAGTGAGTTTTTTTTTAATAGTTTTAGACTTTGTGATGCAGTTTGAGTCAGTTAGTACGTTGGATGGGAAGCAAAGCTGAAGAATTGGGAGTTGAAATATACCCGGGATTTGCAGCTAGTGAGGTAACTTTATATTCGGTTGGCACGAAGTAATCCGGGTTTACATTATTCTTTGTGAGTTCTTTTTTATAAGTTTGGTAGCTGCGCAGATTTTATATGATGCCAGTGGAAGTGTTATTGGCATTGGAACTAATGATATGGGAATTGCCAAAGACGGCTCAAAGAAGGAAAACTTTCAGCGTGGTGTGGAATTGAAAGGCAAGCTCTCTTGACTTTTTCCTAGATAATTCGCGTTAGCAGCTGGTGATCTGTCCTCTACTTTTTATATCTTTCGTTGAATAGTGAATTTATTCTGAATTGAGAACTTGTGAAAACAATGATGCAGGACGTATAACGCTTCTTGCTGAAGGATGCCGAGGATCGTTATCAGAGGTCTGTTAAAAAATGTGACTATTGGCGATGCTTATTGGCTCTTATACGTTCCTTCCGAATTTTTCGTTTTCTGGTCAACATGACAGCTGAAGTGTTCGAACTCTTCCTTATTTAATGAGCAGAAAATAATAAGAGATTACAAACTAAGTGAGAAAGTTCAAGCACAACACCAGACATACGCTCTTGGAATTAAAGAGGTAAACTCTGTATTCCAACAATTGAGATGTGTTATCCAATCCAACCTCTCCCCTTTGATTGTTCTGCTAGTACTGCATTTTTCTTCTACAAGATTCCAAAGAATTGCACCCTGTAACAAGAAGTTAAAACATAGCTTCTTCTTTCTTTTTTTCCCAAAATTGCCCGAGTAGTTGTGACGTTACTCTCGTCTTAATTGATGCAGTAACGCACTGATACTATTCTGTTTCAAAGTTTGTGTGCCACTCCCAGATAATTCTAGATTGTATCTTTGTAATGTGTGTTCCAATGTTTCATGCACATGCTTGTATTATGTAATTAAAAGTGGCCCGATCACAGATATTCAGTCTGTAACCAGTGTTGATAGCTTCCTTCAGACTAATCACATGATATGAATTTGAATTTCCAGGTATGGGAAATTGATGACACAAAGCATAAACCTGGTGCAGTTCTTCACACATTGGGTTGGCCACTGGATAATAAGACTTATGGGGGATCATTTCTGTACCACATGCAAGATAGGCAGGTGTTTGAATTATCTCTGGCTTTTGTTATCCCTGGATAAGATACTTCTATTAACACTTCTCTTGGATTTGCGCATGTGGGTGAACCTATTCAGTATTCATTCTTTGTTTTGTAATAAATTTCAAGAATCAGAACAGCTGTTTTCGAGGAACTCAGCGAATTTTGCATGTGGGTATTTGTTTCCTTGTTTTGCAATTAAGGCTGCAGGGTTCTTGTTTGGCATTTTTGCAGGTTTCTCTTGGCCTTGTCGTTGCATTGGATTATAAGAACCCTTTTCTAAACCCATATGAGGAGTTCCAGGTAAACTAAAGTCCTATATCATCACCATCCATCCAACAATCTTCATTTTCATGAGCCGAACCTCTGAAATTGATAGAAAAAAATTCCCTACTATGCTTGTAGAAACTCAAACACCATCCTGCGATCAAACCACTTTTGGAAGGTGGAACAGTTCTCCAATATGGCGCCCGGACATTAAATGAAGGCGGTTTTCAGGTGCATTCTCTTTTTCTAACTTGATATACGTTTTTAGTATCTTTTTAATTTTACTGTGAACTATGTATTAAGGATATGATACTAGTTAAGTTACAGTCTATTCCACATCCAGTGTTTCCGGGAGGAGCAATTATCGGATGCTCAGCTGGCTTCCTAAACGTGCCAAAAATCAAGGGAACACATACAGCGATGAAATCAGGTAGTAATCATTTTTAATATGCTGAAAAATATGATTTCTCCTACTTTATGCAACTTTTTGCAAGACTTAGGTAGACAGAACAATAGAATGCAGCAACTTAAGGTTATCCCATCTGGTAGGAGGTGGGACCATCGAGTCGCCTCATTTATCATCTGAAAAATCCTCCTAAATTAGGTCACTTCTTGCAGGAATGCTGGCTGCAGAATCTGCTTTTGGGGCATTGCACGAAGGGTCTAATATGGAAACATATTGGGACAACTTAAAGAAGTCGTGGGTCTGGGAAGAACTACGTAAAGCTCGGAATTACCGCCCGGTTAGTGTTGATATTCACTGTCATCCAGTTATTCTCTTAATGATACCACTTTAAATATAAAACTGTGTTTCCTTCTCATTTTTTTTTTATATAAATTTACTCCTCTTTGTGAGTTTCATTAATGAAAATATAAAACGCACAATCCCTTGGTAGGAAGGAGTTTTTCCTTTCCAACTGATGCCTATTTCACTACAGAGATTATCCTTGGTTAAGTCACCATTTCACAATATTATGCTTCTCTTGCAGGCATTCGAGTATGGATTGGTCCCAGGATTGGCTGTATCTGCAGTAGAACAGTAAGATCTTGCCACATTTTTCCACTTTATGGTGTTTTTCTCCTTGAAAGCTGCACATAATTAAGTTTCATTGGATAAGATGGCTAGCCGGTTTGGTCTAATGACTAAGTTCTCTCTCTCGCAGCTATATCCTAAAGGGAAGATCTCCTGTGACACTGAAGCACGGCAAACCTGATCATGAAGCAACAGAAGTAAGGACGTTTATCCCAAATTATAAATATAATTCACTCTAGAAGTAAGGACGTTTATATGCTGGCTTAGCATTATCTGCATCCAGATACTGACTAATCTGCTCTTGCATTGCAGCCTGTTAACTTACACACTCCAATTGCATACCCTAAGCCAGATGGTGCGGTGTCTTTTGATGTGCCAACTTCTCTATACAGGTAATGTTTTCCCAGGACACTTTCATCTAGTTGGATCTATCTGTTATTGTAAAGTTCTTAATTAGAATTTGTGAGTCAGTTAAATAATGTGAACCATCAAATTTATATCTAACTTTTGGGGGAGGCGAGGAGATAAATATGCCAAATAAGTGATCCACTAAACTCCTCCAGGAGGGGAGAAATATTACATTGTCATTTGTGAATTATAATTTTGTTTTCTTTTTTGCTTTTTTAGGAGCAACACGAATCATGAACATGACCAACCTGCTCATCTTCGTCTTCAGGACAAAAAGATACCTGAACTTGTAAACCTATCAAAATATGCTGGTCCTGAATCAAGATACTGCCCTGCACGTGTTTATGAGTAAGTTCCATTTTAGTTTTGGATTGTGATTTCAGAGGTGCTATATCATTGGATTTTTATTGATAATTCTATCATTTATGCCCTCAAATCAAGGTATGTTCCAAACGAGGAAGGCCAACTAAAGCTCCACATCAACGCTCAAAACTGCCTCCACTGCAAGGTAACTTCTAGAGATCTTGTCATTGCCTTTGAAGTTTACATGCCTTTTTTCTGGTTATACATGCAACTACATACGACTGAAGTCATCCATACAATCTCCATTACGACCCTTCTCTACCTGCTGTTCTTTAATAATTCCATCACTTCACAATAAATAACTTGGTGTTGTTGTCATCATCCAGGCCTGTGACATCAAAGATCCTAAGCAGAACATAAAATGGACGGTTCCCGAAGGCGGCGGTGGCCCTGGATATTCAGTCATGTAGATTTCTCTCCCACCCCTATACTTCTCATCGGTATATCTGTAAATACTCCTTGGCCTGGGGATGTAATAAGTTAACGAGGAAAGTAGAGTATATTATAGTACCTTTCTGGAAAACTGATGCCGAAATTGCACAACTTTTTCAAATAATCTCCTCTTTCAACAAAAAGTCGTAATTCCTTGATCAACTTGTGGATACAGAATATTACTTCGCAATACTTTTACACGAAGAAAGGAGAAATGCGATAAAGATATTTGGTACGCCAGAAATTAATACCTAGGCGAAGGGAAAGTACGACTCTTATGCGAAGAAGGTTTATGACCCATCACATATCGCACAAATAAGAAGATAGGGTTCACATGAAAAGTATGACTTATTAGTACCAGTGCGATGGCAAGAGAGTATTGTAAGAGGGTTCAATAAATAAATTTTATGATCCCACGGATAATTTTGAGAGAGTTATTTTTCTAGTCCAAGTGTTATCTTGGAGAAAAAGTGGTGTAAATCCAACTTTCACAGTACACATTATTTCATTCTGAACAACATCATGTGGTGTTCCAATGCATTGGTCTAAGATGTCTCTCAAACTTATGTTTTCCACGAACTCATAAACCAAAAATGACATCCGCCTATCAAGATTAGAACAAAAACCGAAAAGTTTCACAATGTTCCGGTGCCGGATTTTAGTCAATGCACGAACTTCACTTTCAAATGACTTGAGATCAAATATATTAGAATCTTCATCCAATGAATGTAGTTTCTTCACAGCAACAACCTGACCTGTAGACAACTATTTTCCCATCGTAATTCCAACGCAATATTTAGTATCAAAATCCTCGGTCGCTTCAATTATGTCTTCAAACACTATTTTCCCATCGTAATTCCAGATGGAAAATAAATTTCCTCCGGTATTAGTAGCTCTAGCTTGATCTGTAGGCGCGACATTCCTTACGGAGAAACAAGGCGGCAAAAAGTGCAAATAAAATACACAACGAACCAATCAAAGGAAGTAGGATCACAAGCAAAACCTTACGCTTATCATCTTTTTTTCTAATCTCAACCGAAGAATAACATGGTTTTAAACCTCTGGAGTTATTACTACACAGCCCTTTGTTCTTCTTCAATGCATCAATTGGAGCATCCTCAAAGGCCTTTGATGTTCGGAAGAGGACCACTCAGTTCATTGTACGAAATATCGACAGTGGTCAAGCTAAACATTTGATCAAATGAAGATGGAATTGAGCCGAAAAGCTTGTTGTGGGATAAATTGAGTTTTATGAGTTTGTTTAGTTTTCTGAGGTCTGAAGGTATCTCTCCACTCAACTCATTGTAACTAAGATCTAACAAAATCTGCTAAAGATTCCAAATTTCCGATCTGGGGTGGGATGCTCTCACTAAAATTGTTTATGCTCAAATCCAATGATAATAACTGCGAACAATTCCCAAGCTGTTCGGGTATTCTTCCAGTAAGTTAGATAACTTTCCAACTGCGAACGGTAACCTACCAGATAGTTTGTTATCTCTCAATTTTAACTTGATCAACGAAGACAAATTGAACAACTCATTATGAATTTCACCAACTAAATTATTTGAACTAAGATGAAGTTCTTTTAAGATCTTCAACTTCCCCAATTCAGATGGTATTGTACCGGTGATATTTCTTAGGCTGGTGCAATTTCTAAGGCTTCTTGGTATAGGACCCGTGAATTGGTTGTTACCTGTCAGAAATTCCACTTTGACATACATTTTGAGGTAAATAACCCGAAAACTTGTTGTTGCTCAAATAAAATATTTTCAACTGTGTTAGATTATTGATTCCTATTGGTAATGAACCACTTAATTAATTTATTTTCAAAAAGAGATAATTCAATTAAACTGTTCAAATTACCCACTGATGCAGGGATTGAACTAGTGAGATTGTTTATATACAACTGAAAGATAGTAAGAGATCTTAGCCTACCAATTTCTCGAGGTATAATGCCAGAAAGGTTGTTTCTAAAAATTGCTAAACGTCTCAAGTTAGTTAAATTGGATATTGAAACAGGGATTGAACCAGTGAGATTGTTCATGGACAAATCAAAGATTGTAAGAGAGGGTAGGTTTCCTATATTTCGAGGAATGGTACCCGAAAGTTGGTTATTACCTAAGTAATCAAAGATTGAATTAGAGATGAACCACTGAGACTGTTTTTGTACAAAGCTATGAGGGTACCAGGCCTTAGCCTTCCAATTTCCGGAGGTTGATGCCAGAAAGTTGGTTTTTAAATAGGTATATATAGAACGTACAGGCTAGTAAAATTGGTTACAGAAGTGGGGATTGAACCACTGAGATTGTTATCAGATAGATCTAATTGGGTAAGAAAACTTAGCCTTCCAATATGTCGAGGAATGACACCCGAGATTTGATTTTGATAAATTGATAAAAGGGTCAAGCTACTCAGATTGCATATAGAAGTAGGCAATAAACCAGTCAGATTGTTCATGTACAACCTCAGATCGGTGAGGAAATGTAAATTGCCAATTTCTTGAGGGATGGATCTACTACCGCAGACTTGTGATAGAAGCTATTTCTGGTGGAATTTTTCCAGAAAGATTATTTCCTGGAAGCACAAGGTGGGTGAGTTACCAAGTTGGGATGGAATGGTTCCGTAGAGTTTGTTCTGGCTCAAGTTAAGACTAACAAAGTTCGAGAAAGATGAGAAGTTGAAATGATGGAGCGTACCTTGTAAACCCAAACCTGCTAAGTTCACTTTAGCGACGCTTCCCTCATTGTTACAATGGATTCCATACCACTTGCATGGGCTCGTTGTACCCGCAGTAGAATTGATAGTCTTCCAAGAAGAGAGGAGAGAAGGATTTTGGTTAACAAGGCTTGATTTCCATTTCAAAAGAGCATCCACTTCTTGTTCAACACCTATTACTTAAGTGTTGTTTTGTATGAGTGGATGCTCTTTTGAAATGGAAATCAAGCTTTGTTAACCAATTAAGTGTAAGATAGAAGCACTACATGCAAAAATAGAAGTACTGTAAGATGAAGCTAACAGTAATGCGAACACTAGTAGAGTATCAGTGGAAATGTTTACTCTTTGGGACATTCTAAAATAAGAAGAGTTTTGGGTTTTGGCTGATGATTAACTAATTAAGTGTATGGGGTTCTTATAATGTTATCCTGTTTTGTTTGACTCGGAAGACTTGGTTAATTTCAAGTCAACTGAATTTTTTCATCTGAGAAAACTCTTCAACCTCAACCACCGTATAAAGGGGATGGGGATATATGCTTCATTTTGGTCCCCAAACATACAAGTCAAGGGTATGCATGGATGGGTATAAATTGGGTCTTATCAGATCAATTCTAAACATGAATAATTTGGGGGCCGAGTATTCTATCACAAATTAGTGGGTTTCCCAAAATACACTTAGGTGCACTATAGTCTTGCAAGAAGTTCCAATTTATGGCCAACTGCCAAGAACTTCTTGCATGGGAATGCTCTTAGGGTCTTCAATTCCAGTCAAGTTTTGTCACTTACGACGTGGCACGACCTTCTTGTGGTTGAGTGTAATCTGGTGTTAACCCTAGGGACAATCACTACTTGCTACAAAATCAATAAGACTTTTAATTACAGTATGTGTAATTTGTATAATTTGAATTTATTAAGATTAACACCAGATTACACTCCAGATTAAAAGTCTTATTAATACAAAATTTGACTACTGCCACTAAGAATTAAGTACTTAATAAATTCAAATTATACAAATTACAAGTCCAGAAAGCCCGCGCAAATGCGCGGAGCTAGATTTACATTTCTAGCTTATACTTTAGTTTAATCTGAATATAGCCAGCAATGTGTTGAGGAGATAGTTTATCGGAAAACCAAACATGAATTGATCAGGGCTTGCATTTGGCAAGAATTGATAAATAAATTTTAGCTAATGTAAATCTATTCTTGGATTCTAGCTCACCTTGATCTGAGCTTTGTGGTTTGCTCTTCGGTCTTCATGGATATATCTTGTACATATGCAAGAACTGTTCTTCTTAATCACAGTCCCCAAACTTGTTGGTTTCACCAATTCTTTCATCTTCGATTCGTATTGCGGCAACCATGATTTGAAAATAAATACAAATAAAAGATATAGAACAAATGATTGACCGGGAAAAGACTACAACTACAATTTCCATCCACATAATGATACTTCCTCAGTCGCTGAATAGATGACCTATTTATTTTTAAATTTTATCATAGATATATCATTAAACCAATGGAATATTTCTAAATCTACATTTTTAATTAATTATTGTTAGTATAAGAAATGTGTATAATTTGATACCCATGTTTATATTCGTTACATAGGTATTTAAAAAAAAAAATCAAAGGTATAAAGTTTATGAATATTCATCACATAGGTATTCTTTATGTCCTTCTTGAATACCAAAACACCAACCTAGAATCGGTTTACGAGTGCATGAACGTAAATCGAGTCTGATAGTGTTTTAGGAAGAAAAAAAAATCAAAGTTTTTCTGTTGTTTGATGTTTTTGAAGATCGATTTAAATTAGTTGATCTCACATCTAATACGGTTAATTAATCAGGGGTAACATAGGTAGTAAGAGAATAGCTGGTTAAGAGGTTTTGAGAAATTACTTCCTTAATGATTCTTTTTATTTTTTTAGTAATAAGCCCCAAATAAATGGCGTAGGCCCTAAATTAGGAAGGATATTTAATAGTGAAGTGAACAGTTTTATTAATATTAGATCTTTAATAGTGAACGGTTTTATTAAGGGGAAAAATATTTGTAGCTCATTTCATTTTTTTTTATGTACTAGAAACCCACCATTAAGATACCGAATATATGGAGCTCAAAATTAGTAATTGTCTCACCAGATTACATGAATAACCTTTACCTGAATTAGGATTATAAATCCAAATTTTTTTGTTTAAAAAAAATACAGTTTTGAAAAGTCAAAATAAGATAGAATAAAAAACATCCATAAATTAACTCTATTACCGTAATTTATACTGTAATATTTTCGTATCTTCCGTCAAATATTCTTTTTTGAAGGTAAAAGTTATTCATTAAATAAAAGGGAGAATTACACACCAAAAGGAGTTTCCTCTGAAATTGCTTCGGAAGGAAACACACATCATTCCTTAATTACATGGTTTTTCCGTGCTAGATTTTCGCTAAGGCATACGACTGCCGATTACATTTACTATTTACAAACACACAGCAAGATGTTACAAGGGAAGCTAAGCCTACTTTACAGTTATGAACAAGGGAAAATTTTGTCCAATGCAGTGACAAAGATGCTTCATTGATTGCATTGACTAGGGATGGATTATCAGACACATATATAACCTTGTGTAGCTGGATTTTTTAAGACCAAAGAATAGCCGAGTACCAGATGATTTGCTTGAGCCTCAGCATCAATTATTGAGTCTACATAGCATGTCCAGCACCTTGTTGCTCCAAATTGTCGATTGCCTTTGTACCAGATGATCCCGCACCCTGCGATATTAGAGTTGTTAGACATAGAAGCATCCACAAACATAACATCAAAATATTTTTGGTATAACTTATCTTTTACGTTATTCTTCTTGTTTTGTTTTAGAACCAATGAGAAAAACCCCATTAGGCTAAGTCCTATGGGCTAGATTGCGCTGCTAGATTAGCATAAAAGTGTTGCAGTTCAAAAAAAAAAGTGTTGTCTATTTGTTAACACTAGTTCTTTCTCCTACCATTTGCTCGCAGTTGAACTAGTAGAGAGATAGTTGTGTTGAATGGTTCAGCGCAGCCAAAATCACCTTTTCGCTGAATGGTTCAACGCTGGTAAGAATATTCCAATATATCCGTGGTGAATAGTTCTTAGGAGGTTATCCTAGCTGACTTGGACTGCTAATCTAGCTTCTAGATTAGCACACCATAGCCTTATCACTGTAGTTTCTTCAGGTTCTAGATAAGCGATGATTTACTACTGTGAAGAATGGAATTTTCACATATCATTCTTGTGATAGATGGAATTATCACAGTTTATTAATGGGAAAACCATTGTTCTTCTTTTTCATTATCGTGAAAAATGTATTTATCACCCGTGAACATCGCAGTTATCACAGGTATAATTATCACCCGGACTTAACCAAACACAATAGGATTGCTTATCAAGTAAATATGAATTAACGTTTGTGTAATTTACTTTAATTATAATAAAACAATAATAATGCGGAAATATAAAGTAAATGACTCAGCAAGATTTTGTTAACGAGGAAAACCGCAAATGCAGAAAAACCCCGGGACCTTGTCCAGAATTGAATACTCTCAGTATTAAGCCGCTATACAAAATAAACCAACTTCGTATAGTTGAGACCAAGCAACTAAACATATAGTTCATCTAGTTCCATCTGTATTCCCACGCCTCCAACTTATAAATAAGTCACGTACTTGGAAAAATTCCTTTGGTTCGTATTCCAAACAGTAAAGGAACAACAAATCTGTTTGGTATCAACTCTCTTCAACTAAGTGATATGAGTCGGACAAAGGATCTTCTGTTTATCTTAACATAAACTCCTTCGTCAGGTTCTTAGATTTATCTTATGTTCAATTACCCAAAGTAATCATAAGATTTTTCAATCAATACCTTTAATCCCAAGGAACCGTATTGATGTCGATATACTCAACTATTCTATCCAATCTACCACAAGGATAAACCAATTATAGTGAGATCCTCTTTTTACCAAAACAAGTATTGTGCACACCAAAGATTTATATAACCAAGTCAGAAATCTTTTATCTCTTCTTTGTCTTCAAATCTTCTTAGATCTTCAATAAACACCCACACACAACTACTTGGATCTCTTGTGATCAATCACACACAGAACGGAATCTGTTAACAATGGATTATCACAAGATCGTCTTTAGCACTAACAACATTCTAAAGATACCTGTCGAAACTTCGAACTAGTTTGAGTGAATCTTATATCAGAAGAGAAGATTCTCAAGTATAAACAAACTAAGTGCAATCAAAGTTCAACCACTGTTAGTCAATCAAATCAATCGAAAACAAAAGATAAACCGCAATTATCTAGTTTCCCACCAACGGTACTCATAGAGATTCTCAATCCCAAAGAAGTCTTTAAATTGGGCGGCCGTAAAAGATTTCACCTAATTAGGTTACTCTCCTCTCCGAATAGGCGGCTTCACTAGTTTACTGTCACGAAGGATTAGTTTGCCCGAAATGCAAACTTCAAGTATTTATAGACAAGGAAGTTTGGACGCCAAGGAGTTTCCAAAACCGAAAATATTCTCAAGATATTCAATGATAATTTCCATATTCGGTTTTCATAATTCCTGAGAATGCTCTGTCCAAAAATATTGATCGAAAATCTCCTTGGAATGTCTTTAACTAGCAAATGCACATTACTAATTCTTATTTTTCATATATAATTAAAAACCTTGATTGAAAGATTCTTAACTTATTTAATTTCGATCCTGGGATTTACTTCCTTCTTAGCTATTAAGGAATATCTTTGAACAATAAAAGATACGCATTACTGCATGTGTTCAAAGTGTGTCGACATCCTTACTTTGTAAGTCCTCTTTCATACTTACACACTTGAAACCGATTTACCACACTTCCAAACAAGTTTAGAATTGGTTCATCTTACTTTCAAGAGCTCTGTGATTGATTAAGAACTCTCAATCACAAATCATGGGTTTAACGGTTCTACCAAAACAAGTTTCGGTTCTACCTCCATGTGAGTACTGTGCATAGTCACACTAGCTTCCGAAAATTCGGTTGACTAGGTACTAGGATCGGTTTCCCACATATATATGGTATCTAACAAATATGTGTTTCACATGTCCATAGGATTGGTTCCCCTTTCTGCTATAAACCTTGCTGCATCTCATACAAGGATCGATTCCCCTTTTTGATGTGTTGCACCTCTTACTAGGATCGGTTCCCCTTTACCCAGTGTTAGGTCTTACAAACTACACAAACTCGATCATACCATCAGGTGATTACTTAAGATCGGTTTCACTTATAAAAGTCATACCAATACAAAAGTCAGGCCTCATGTGAATAGTTTTACCAAGAACACAAACAAATCATGAGTGGTTATACTAATCACACATATTGGTCGTTCATAAGATATGCAATGAAGAACAATCCCAATAACGCCTGGCGATTTCCTTTTCGATTCACAAACCAAGTTCATGAACTTACTTCCTTAAAACACATCTAAAAACATTGTTTCCTATCATAAATTCCTCACCTCATACCCATACATAATCACAATAGCATTCAAACGATTATGTCGATGTCTTATCTACAAAGTTTAATGGTTAAGCAATAAACCTCGTATTGTATTCGTTAATACTATGTCTATCTAGAGATTCATGCTTCGCAGTTTTGTTTTCAATATACACGAATTGAAAGATACGTTAGGGAATCAAACAGTTCAAGTCAAATATCACTAACCTCAAGTGGAAGGATGATGTTGTGGTTGTAGCTCCTTACTTCTTCACTTCTTCAAGTCTTCGCAATACTTGTAATGTCTCATATCCTAATACTTTCAAGCTAACCTATACAAAGTTGACTCTAGTACATTTAATCAAGAGACTCTTAAATGAGTTTTGCTTCACTAAAATATGACAACCAAACTTGACATACCAACGCTTGGTGGATTCAACCGAGCTATGCTCTAACAATCTCCCCCTTTTCAATTTTAGTGACAAAACTCTTACAATCATATGGACAAACAAATTACAATAATTCATTACACATATGCTTGATTCCCGAATTCAACATCACATAACATGCATTCATTCAATCCTTAAAAATGCATTAGCTGCATTATAATAACAAAGCTAATACTCCCCCTAAAGGTGATATAGGTATATTTTCAATCCTCGCGTCTTTGTTATACCAAATCATATGATATGTTACTCCCCCTTAGTCTATGCTTTTCCTCATTCGTTAGATAAACGTTCAAGCACCAATGTCGTTCTTCCCTAGTGACACCAATCAATATAAATTGACACTAGTATCACTTGTTTACTCCATATATTTTTCCCCTTTTTGACACAAAATGACAAAGAGACGAAAAAATAAAGGAAAACACGAAAAGGATCTTACAAATCTCAATAGACTTGCAACCTGTTGAGTCAAGCATGAGGGTTCCACACATTATTTTTGATAACCAATATCAAAACCGAAACTACAAAGTAATTATGTTTTGATATGTTATCATGGAAATAATTTCCCGAAGCAATTTTCCTAAATAGTTTTGCAAACCAAAAATCAACTAAGCATATTAGTTCCTTTGCTAAACCGATTGTACAATTACAATCGCTTCATTCGATAAGACCAAAATAAAGATAACTCTATTTTTCTCATCAAGTTCTAATTATCAATATAACTTAGACCGTTAGATTTTAAACAAGCCAAATACCATGTTAGTTAACTAGTATTTCTTGTTAAGGCATTCGATTTGACTTGAACAACCGAAACCTCCACTTTGATAAGTCTAACTAAGATCAGAATTAACTTAGTTTCTCTTATCCGGAATCGAATTGAACTAAACAATTCATCTCGTAAACATTTTCTTTCGTTAAGCCATAAATAATTCATACAAACGAAATAAACCAACTTGCATAATTATTCACCTCAACCGGAAGCAACGAAAACAACATAAACATTAAAGCACCGCAGTTGCACCGAAAATTTATAAGCCTAAACGATTGATACCACACAATAAAGCAAGATAACAATAGTTTTTCTTAACCGGAACCAATTGAATCACACACACATCCATACACACATAATGTAATAAAACATCAATTGTACCGAAATTTTGTTAACCAAAAGCAATAAATATATGAAATAAAATCAGGCTTTTCTTAAACAGGAAAACAATTAACTAACAAGATTGTTACCTTAATTTCACATCCTCTTCTCCTATATGTTTTCATCTTCTTCCAGGGAGAATTGATATCGAAAAATCATTATGTTGTCATTCTTATGCAAAGCAAAAGAATAACAACAACCAACCTTTACCAGAGAAAGGTTGAAGTGGTTTTAACTATTACGTGCCAATAGTAATAAGCTAATACCAAAAACTCATATGTATATTATATACACAACTTATGAGAAATAAATTGATAATAGTATAATCGTGACTCACATATGGGATTAATTGTCATCATCCTTTTATGATTATTTGATTAAGCAACCCAAAAGATTAGATATGAAATTTACTAAATCAAAAGTCACAAAATCATAAAGGGGTAACCGCTATGAGAATTATTAACTCATATAACGATGACAACATGGAGCTACATTCATTTGATCAAGAACGTTTAGCACAATATTCTGAATGTCATGAGTATTGAAACTTATCATTCGAGTGCCATCAATGTGACTATGTTTTGATACCTTCCTGGTTGTATTTAGAGAAGACTTTGGGCTTCATTTAGAAATGGGTTTTACAGAAGCAGCTTTGTTCTTCCTATTATTTCCTCCTGAAATCCAAGATGAATCTCTTGAGGAAACATTAGGGTAACTGAAATTTGGAAAACTCTGAGAGTTAGCCTTTCTCCAATTTGGAACATCAGATCTGGTTTTTACAAAGTTATCTCTCCTTTTATCGTTTGAGTGATAATGAGAAAACTTTGTAGAATCCTGACCAGCAAACTTTGAACTATCACTATAATAATTCTTTTGCTCATTTTTAGGACAATGATGTCCTAATTTAGCACGAGGGGCATTATTTGTTGGGTGCAATAATTAAAATAACGAAAAAATCAAATAAGAAAAAGTTATTGATACTTATCTCCTTTATAATGGAATTGATCGATTGACGAAACGAATTAGCTTCTCATATCTCCACAACAGCAGCAAGGCAAAACTTTGGAAAAACAGAGTGAGTCACGTGTTCAACAGTTTCCCTTAAGACATTAGGGCCCGGATACACTCAAGAGTGATGCTATAGCCCTCACAGGACGGATATCTCCAGGATAAAACACCCTACTACAACTACTACTAGCATATGTAGTAGATGCTCAACTTGAGCTTGGCAACTCCGAAAAAACCGTTAAGGAAAATCGCGAACTCTTAAGAAACGATATAAAATATTTTCTCTTAGGGGTCCCTCTAAAATATAGATAAACCCCTTTCCCACAGATTTTACAAAAGTAGTGAATTTCTTTATATAATGGAATAAAACAATTTAAGAAGTGGAAACTCCACAATGTGGGACTAATAAGTTTATATAGTTTCTTAAAAATACTAAAAATTGGAAACTCCACAATGTGGGACTAAAAAGTTTCATTCACAAAAGAAAATAAAACTTTAAAAAATTATTTTTTTATTAATCGTTTTCCAACAATCCCCCACATGAATGAAAACTCAATAAAACATGAAAACACAGATAGATCTTGGTAAATCAACATCCCAACCTCACGATCCACAGACTGATCGTGCAAGTGTTGAAATCATACTAGTCATTTCGACGTCCTCTCCCTCACACAAAAGTGTGTTGACCCCAGGGTCATACTATGGATTGCATAAATCATAATAATATTGAGAGATTTCATCTTTAGTTCTCACATGGTGAGACTATAGGTATCTTTCACCAAAGTGAAAAATCATGAACTAGTGAACCCTTAGTGACCTTTAGGTCCTAAGTTACAGTAATACCAAAACCATCAAAACGAAAATCACATAAAAAGCGCAGGAAATACCATTTTAGGCAGAGGTGTCCATGAGGTCTTGAACCTTTGCTTAGTGAGATATTACCGGAATTACTTGCTAGAGACAGTGAAATATGTCTTGAACTGCTAGCATTTGATGTAATTCGCGATAACAACCATGGGTGATATCTCCAAGATTGCAGCCAAGCTCGTGCCGGTTTGTCCAATTTGGCCCTAGACATATCCTGTTTCTCAGAATGCTCTAGAGAATCAAAGATCATATTCTCATAGGAAGCGGCCCACTTCCTCATTCAGATAGGTGAGTTTCCATAAATATTGTTACTGCTACACCCCACTTCAATCTTAAATTGAAACTATAGAACTCATTAAGACTTCTTAAAAGTCATCCTTCACATGCAGTCACACTGTCACGTCTACACCATAGGGAAGGGAAAGAGAATAAAATTCTCTGATAGTGTTTACCTTTACCCACCACAAATTATTTGTCTCATTCGAAACCTTGATCTTGGGATCTCCAATCAGCAAGGTTGAGTATCCTTCATGGCAAGTTTAGTTTATGAGCTTATGCCCCATCCCCTTCGATGTGTTTCTAACAATCTCTTTGGATGAACCTTTCGTCAAAGGTTGCGCGATATTCTCCTTGGACTTTATCCAATTAATGGAAATAACGCCAATTGAGATTAGTTATTTTTAGCTTTAGCTATTATAGCTTGGCTAACACAGTATATAGATATAGCTGGCACAGGCCTATGCCAGAGAGGAATGTCTTCTAAAAAGCATCTTAGGCACTCAGCCCCCTCTCGTGCTTTATCTATCGCAATACTCTCAGATTCCATAATGAATTGAGTAATATATGTATGTTTGGAAATCTTCCAAAACAAACCTTCCTGCTAGAGTGAAAACATATCCACTCGTAGACTTAAGACTCCTCTGAGTCAACTATCCAGTTTGCATCACAAAGTCTCTCAAGGACAGCAAGATACCTTTCATAAACCAAACAAAAGGTCATAGAGTATTTTAGGTACCGTAATACTCTACTAAGTGCATCCTAATGCTCTTGCTCTGGACAACAAGTATATCTACTTAACTTACTCACTATAGGCAATGTCTGGACTTACAGTTCATTAAATTCATCAGACATCCTATAACTCTTGAGTATTCAAGTTAAGATACTCCACTATTCCTTAATTTTCTTGAGTCTACAAGAATAATCGTACGGAGTACAAGCAGGCTTACAATCACACTGATTGTATCTCTTAAGCACAAAATTCAACATAATGAGAATGACTAAGACTATATTAGATTATTTTCTAATCCTCATCCCTAAGATTACATCAACAGGGCCTAAGTCTTTCAAGTCAACGTTCTCATTCAGCGCATGTTTTTAGTGGAATTAATCACATCTAGTTTGTATCAAGTATAAGCATATCATCAACATACAAGCATACAATCACACAGGCATCCTTAACAAGTTACTTGTAAATATACTTGTCAGATTCATTAACTTAAATCCACTATACATTATCACATGATCAAATTTTCCATGTCACTGTTTACGTGCTTATTTTATAAACCATACAAAATTTTGTTCAACTTACAAACTTTGTCATCATAACCTTTCACTACAAAGTCCTCAGGTTGGTCTATGTAAATTTCTTTATCTAATTCACGATTTTAGAAAAGCTGTCTTAACATCCATCTGATGTATCTCTAATTTGTTTATGACAGCAATAACAATTAGCATCTCAACGTAAGTAAATCTCGTCACATGTGAATAAGAATCAAGGAAATATACACCTTCTTTTAGTTTATAGCCTTTAGCTACCAACTTAGCCTAATATTTTTCTACAGTTCCATATACCTAATGTTTCCTCTTAAAGACTCATTTACATCTCATGGTCTTACTCTCTGGAGGTAAACTATAAACCTCCCAAGTCAGGTTCCGACGGACTGAGTCCATTTCACTAAATGAAGCTTCTTACCAGAATGGGGTTTCAGTAGATATCAAGGCTTCTTTACAAGTCCGGGTCTTAGACTAAGCTAGGCATCTTATGAAGTCGGCTTCATAAGAAGTCTCAAGTCTAATTTTTTTTTTACTTCTCTTAGGCTCAACCGTAACTTCATCTTCCTTTAAGATAAGTTCTGACTATTTGAAAAATAAATCTAGGGATCAACAACACATCTCTAATGAGGTACAGGTTTAAGAATAAACATCTTCAAAGAACTCAGCATTCCTAGATTATGTAATAGTAATCACACCAAAGTCAGAAAAAATCACACCAAAGTCTGAAAAATCAGAACACACAACCAAAAATCTATATGTAGAAGTATACTCAGCATACCTTATATGAAGACACAATCAACATTTTTGGTTTCTATCTACTTCTTTTAGGAAGACGAATAGCAAACTTAGTCAAACACCCCCACACTTCGACGCATTCATAAGAAGGTCATCTACCTATCCATAAATCATATGGAGTTTTATCTGATCCTTAAGGGTACTCTATTCAGGATATACTAGTTAACATGACTGCCTCTCCCCCCACAAGGCCGCAGGTAATCCTGAACTAATCAACATGACAATTATCATCTTCTTAAGGATACAGTTGTTATGTTCAAGGCTTCTAATTGGTTTTGAACTTCAAGTTTATACATCTTAAGGCTTCTAAGGCATCATCCTTATCCCTAAGCAAGTATACAAGACAATACCTCATACAATCATCTATGAAAGTTATAAACCATCTTTTACCACAGTGATTTTTTGGTTGAACTCATGTCAACTAGGCCTAACTAAATTAATTCTAAGGGCTTAGAATTACTCTGAACATTTGTGCTAAAAGATTTTATAGCATATTGATTTCACTTTTGTGTTCAAAATCCAAACTAAATTTAGGTACGTAGCCTATGCTAGGCAGTTTATGCATTGACTTATAATTTTAAGATTCCAAGTCTACCATGCACACAAAAGAAAGCACAAGAGTCAACTATGTTCACTTCATCAGATTTTTCCGTTAAGCTTATATAGACCCAAAGTCCTATAACTCTTGCTTAAAAAATAACTGCCTTGTTATAACAAGTTTTCCAGAAAAAAATTAAGATCTTAAATATTTTTCCATCTACAATAGAACAAGATACAAGATTCTTGCATATGCTTGGAACATGAAAACTTCATTCAATGTGAGAGTATTACAGATATGAGCTTCTGCTCGACCTTTTCCTTTTATGCAACCTCTATTGCAGATGAGTTACTCAAAAAGAGTTTCTCGACATCCCCTATCCTCTGATATGAGGTGAATAGGTCTCTGTTTCAACAAACATTCTTGGTGGCTCCAGAGTCCACCTTCTGGTCTCTCACATTGGTTGTTAAAATAACTTCCGACATCATGTCAATGAACTCGTTCTAATTTGTTTCAACTAAATTAGCATTAACTTTCTACTTATTAAGGTTTTATGTTGTCTACACTTTACTACCGTATGGCCCGGAATTTTACAAACATAACAATCACCCTTAATTAAAGTAACGCCGGATTCAGTTTTACGAAACATACCTTTCCTATGAAGACTACGGTTAGAGTTGTGTTTGATATTCCCGCCTTTGTCAGCTTTGAAAGACTTGTGTTCATGCACATGCGCCTGGTAGCCATGTTCCTTTTCAATTTCATGTCCCAATCTTCGTTTATACTTTGACCACGGACACGGTAATTTCCCAATCACCTAATACACCACATCTCACAAACCTTAGTTCCGAAACGGAAGATAAAATATGAGTTTTGAAGATAATATCTAGATTTACAAACTTCGTTTGAACCACCATATCAAAAAACTCATGATTACCCCATAAAAAATACTTTCGTTAACAACAAAAGTTTGCCCGTCAGAATTTTTCAGGAACATTTGTCTGTTTTATAAAATATCAAAAAAATACTTTTACAACTCCAAAAATTCTGAAATTTTATGTGGGTAACTAGCAGGATGTCTACTAGGTTGTGTCAAAAGGGTTCATCGAAATTCCTTCTAGGTTAAGAGATAATTTTTAAACTCTACATCTGAGCAAAAAATTGTTTTTGTTTTTCACATCACAATTAACATCCATGATTCACAAACCAACCAACCATTTTCAATTATTACAAATTATAATGTCTTAAGATTGTTGGGTGCAATAATTAAAATAAATAAAAAATCAAATAAGCAAAAGTTATTGATACTTATCTCCTTTATAATGGAATTGATCGATTGACGAAACGAACGAGCTTCTCATATCTCCACAACAGCAACAAGGCAAAACTTTGGAAAAACAGAGTGAGTCACGTGTTCAACACGTTGCCCCTAAGACATTAGGGCCCGGCTTCACTCAAGAGTGATGCTATATCCCTCACAGGACGGATATCTCCAGGATAAAACACCCTACTACAACTACTACTAGCATATGTAGTAGATGCTCAACTTGAGCTTGGAAACTCCGAAAAAACCGTTAAGGAAAATCGCGAACTCTTAAGAAACGCTATAAAATATTTTCCCTTAGGGGTCCCTCTAAAATATAGAGCAACCCCTTTCCCACATATTTTACAAAAGTAGTGAATTTCTTTATATAATGGAATAAAACAATTTAAGAAGTGGAAACTCCACAATGTGGGACTAATAAGTTTATATAGTTTCTTAAAACTACTAAAAATTGGAAACTCCACAATGTGGGACTAAAAAGTTTCATTCACAAAAGAAAACAATAAATTATTATTTTTATTAAAACTTTAAAAATTATTTTTTTATTAATCGTTTTCCAACATTATTGAGTTCAGCCAATTTTGCGGAAACGCGTGCAACTATGGCTTCTCATTCCTTTTACGGAATCTGCATTCCCTTTCCAAGTGTCCTTTATTTCCACAATAAAAGCAATGCTTAGCAACACAAGAATCATGTTGTTTAGTGGTACCTTGTTGTGGATCCACTTGTATTGGAGTTTGACGGAATTTACGTTTTCCATATTTTGTTGAAGATGAAGGTGCTACAGATTTTTCTTTTAAGGAAGAGCAATCTTTTGTGGCAACTTTTGAAGCAATTTATTCAGCGGAGTCTTTAGGCTTTACAAACTTTGTCTCCTGTTTAGCATTCAAAGTTTGTTTACCTTTGTAGCCCAATCCTCAAGTGTCACGAGGAACTCTAGTTGACTTCAACATTGAGTCAAGTTATTTTGTGCTGCTATCGAACTTTTTCAAGTCCGCTTTTAGACTCATATTCTCTTTCTCCAACATTTTTATTTTTTCGAGAGTATTATCTAAATCAACCTTAAATTTATCAATTTGAACTTTATAATCTAAAGAAATTTCATATTCGGTAGAATTACTTACCTCAGTGTTCTTTAGGTTCTCCAACTCTGTATATAGTTTCCTTTCTCGATCATGACTTTCTTCGATTTACTCTCCGTAACTTCTCATGGCTCCAAGATAATCTTTCTCATTGATGATAATCTTTATATCCTCATACAGATCATTAAGTTCCTTTGGCTCTGGAGCTTCTCGATCATCACCTTTTTATTTTATGTATTCTTTCAAGACTTCAAGATAAGTTTGGTCATTGCTTACACGTTCTATATCCTTATATAGAATATCAAGTTCCCTTTTAAGACTTGCATTCTCTTTGAAAAGTTTATCACATTCACGTGCCTTTGATTCTGGAGTTACTTCAGTATCTTTTTCAGGTGTGCATTCAACGGTTGCATGAAAATCTTTGTTCTCTTGATCCTTGGAACAATTAGAGCTTTCAGAATTATTTTGTTCTCTATTCTCTACACATTTTTGTGAATTATTAGAAGGAGAATAACTCCTTTTCTTTTGTCTTAATAACTTTCTAAATTGTCGTGCAGTCGTATCTGAAAAAGCGGGGGTCTAACAACACTACCCAATATTTCGCTTAGCAATATGTATGGACTAACTCCGAAATACTTTGCTAGAGAATCAACTAGACAGTCAGACTCAATCTAGATAAAAGTATCTCAAGGAGTTAATATCTCTCTCTTGGTTTGATCTTTACTCAAGCTAAAACAATAGTGAGTCTTTATTAAACACAAGGAATAACTTGGATGGTACCAAAGACCAATATCAGTGTTAATCAATGAAATCAACAACAACAAGGTCGGATCTCTAATTAATTAAACTTCAACGCAGAACCTGTATTATTTCAAATTATAAAGATAAAACAATATAATGCGGAAATTGAAATAACACAGACACCAGAAGTATTGTTAACGAGGAAACCGCAAATGCAGAAAAACCCCAGGACCTAGTCCAGATTGAATACACACTGTATTAAGCCGCTACAGACACTAGCCTACTCCAAGCTAACTTCGGAATGGACTATAGTTGAACCCCAATCAGTCTCCCACCGATCCAAGGTACAGTTGTACTCCTATGCCTCTGATCCCAACAGGATATTGCGCACTTAAATCCCTTAGCTGATCTCACCCACAACCAGGAGTTGCTGCAACCCAAAATCGCAGACTTGATAATAAACAAATCTGTTTCACACAGAAAAGTCTATCAAAGGATAAATGTGTCTCCCACATATAAACCCTAGGTTTTTTTCCGTCTTAAGATATGAAATCAAGGTGAAAAGGAACCAATTGATAATCCGGTCTTATATTCCCGAAGAACATCCTAGATTAATCAATCACCTCTCTATAATCCTTCCTGACTACACATGCTGTTTGTCGAGGAATCACAAACAGTGAGACAAAGATATTTGTGACTTATTTATATTTCCTATCGGAGAACTCTCACGACCTCAATACAATCAAAGATTGTACTCGTACGATAGAAGATGCAAGATCAGATCACACAACTACGATAAAAGTATTATCGGTCTGGCTTCACGATACCAATGAAGTCTTTAAGTCGTTAACTTGGTTTTAGAAAAGAAAACCAAAGGTTAAAGGAGAATCGACTCTAGCGAGCGCACTAGTATCACACAGATGTGTGGGGATTAGTTTTGCACAATGCTAGATGTCTCCTTTATATAGTCTTCAAATCAGGGTTTTTCCTTAGTTACAAAGCAATCCATATTCACCATTAGATGAAAACCTGATTTAGATTCAAGCTAATATTTCTCAACTGTTAGATCGAAAACTTAACTTGTCACACACACTTGGGTAGACGTTTACTGGGTTTGTGAAAACCCTGCCCAAACGTGTACGTGTATGTTGGTTCAACATAGTAACCCAAAAGGTTAACCATATGAGCATTTCATATTAACCTTGTTTTTCTTCACCATAACTAGTTCAATTGACTCAAATGAACTAGTTAAAGATTTGTTCAATTGCTATGAGATCTTATGTAACTACACAAGACACAATTGAAAGAAAGATGATTTGATTCGATTGAATCGGATCATGAACTTTATAGCCACGGTTTGCATAAAGCATTCCTTAGTAATTTAAGTTTTATGTTCAGAGCACATCTTTATATCATAACCTCTTAAGTTCACAAACAAGTTCGCGGACTTAAGACAACCGGTGGAGTTTTCCAAACTCAGCAAAAAAATCTCGGCAAAGGGACTTTCGCCAGTTCGCGGACTTACACGCAAACGAGTTTTTGGAAAATCCCAGCAGAAATTCTCGGTACAAGAACTTCCGTTAGTTCGCGGACTTGGCAAAGCCAATTCCTCCTGTTTCTCTCAATCAAAAAAATGTTCGAAAACTTCGGATTAAGGAATACATGGTTATGTAATCTAAACTCTCATTCCAATCATTGAGACATTCTCAGTGGACGTTATATAGCCTTTATTCACATACCGTTTCGCGTCAGAGCAATTCTTAAAGTAATTGACACTTTTCGTGACTTTCGTCACTAGGTGAAGATAAACTTGATCAAAGTGAAACGCTTTACCAACACATGATTTTGAGATATTGATAAGCGAGATATACTCGGCTCGAAATATCAAATGTGTATGATCCAGTCTATAGAGCATACGACTTTTGTCTCATAAGAAGTAGGAGATAGAAGAGATATACTTTTGAGTGATGGTTAAGTTCAAGTCTCCACATAACTTTTTGTTGATGAAGTTCCACGGTTCCTTGAGTAGATCTTCGTCGTTGTATGATGAATCGCCATGAATTCCTTGAGCTCAACTACACTTTTCTATCCTAGTCCGAGACTTAGCTATGTAGGCTAGAAATCAAGACTCATAGTTTTGATTACTAATATTGACAAACATGCTTGAGATAGCAACGCATGCGAGGTCGACCGAGCTATGCTCTAACAATCTCCCCCTTTGTCAATTTTAGTGACAAAACTATTAATACATATGGAATACAAAAAAGATAAACTTTAGTGGCTCCTATTCCATAGTCTAATCTTCAACGTTCCCTGAAATCTTCGTCCTTCCAAGTACTCCAATGATCCCAAAGGTTGTAAGTTTAGCATCACCGTTGTTGAAGATCCGTAGCTATAACAATGAGAGAAATCGAGATTCTCGATCATTATTATACAGTGTCATAGTATTATTATGTAACATCAAAGTCCAATTGTATCCCGACTTTAACAATAATACTATGGTGATATGTATCACTCCCCCTTAGTCAATACTCCATCTCGATCATGGAAACCACTCCCCCTTACACAATGATCCGAAAACCATATGTATTTGTAGTGTGAACTATAATATTTCTCCCCCTTTTTGTCAATGAAATTGGCAAAGGTACAAGATCGGGATCATAATGAAATTTCCACAAGAGACATTTCATAGACTAAAAGAAAAATACATACCAACTTAATTTAGATGCAATCATAAATCCGAAGATAAATGCATTCATCAAGGAGTTTTAAGATACAAGATAACCCCTATAAAATTCCACAGCCGCACACCCCGCAAAATATTATCATTAAGCACAAGTTCAAAAGAACTCTCCCCCATTTGATGTCATTCCCGAGAGAACAACAAGAGCGACCTTAATTTCGAAAGAAAAGAAGGATTTTTAATTGGACACCAAAAACCATAGGAAAATGATTTTCTATATCCAAAACTCAATCAAATTAATCACAAGTAAACCCATGATTAATTTAATTGGAATACGCAACTAAATCAAACCACAAAAGTGAAAAATTTAATTTATTGTGCTCAACATAAGTAAACTTACGGAGCTACGACTAAGGTAATCATACGGAGATGACTAACTTAATCGTTCACATACTCAAGATAAGGAAAATCTTATGGAATATACGACTACATTAACCAATAGAACATGATTAGTATCGTCGTTCATATACTCAACACAGGGACTTGTGGAATATATGAATACTCAACTAGACTAATTACAAGAGACCCTATAATTAATCTAATTGGAAAACACAACCAAACTAATCACATAAGTAATCAATTTAATTGTCAAAAGTTTTGTTCGACAAAAGAAGACTTTCGGATCAAATAACTAAATAACCAATCAAGATGATTAATTTAGATCAAATATGCTCAACATAAAGTATCTTACGGAACAACCAACAAAGCTAATTAAATTAATCAACTTTGTTTTATCGTGCTCGACATAAGACACATTACGGAGCCTCACAGTAATACATAAGATATGGATCAGTGATGGTCATTACTGTGGAATACATACAAGGATCTATTCTATTTTTCCATCACTATTTTCATAATGACATAATAGACTTTATCCTTGTCACACAAAAGATTTTACCCTATTTTTCGTCAAATAAATGACTGCAGGCATAACTTTTGTATTTGTCAAAAGTCTATTCGTCCTTTCATCAATACGAATACCAATTTATGAACGAGTTTACTTTTTAAAACATATGGGACCTTCAAGTTCACGGATGCAAACAATACATATTCCATAAACAATTGCAATATTACAAAATCATAAAGATTAATACTGCAATAACAATCTTTTCCCTTAGAAGGTAGAATCAATCTTTTTCGCACGGATTTATACCAAGAGTGGTTACCAAAAGCGTATAAAAAGATTTCCTTACAAAGAAGAACATACAAAGTCATTGACGACTATGCACCATAGTTCACATGAGATGATTGTGAACACTCAAGAATATATAGCAATGTGAACTACTACCCATTCTTGAGCTTCCTTCTTTGTGAATCACCAACATCACTCTTGTGACAGCCACAAAATAGCTTAGAATAAGATTTCTCCAAGAATCCCAGTGCCCAAGTCCAAGAGAATAGAACAAGTACAACGAAACGGAGCAAACACTAAAAAACAAGAGACAGGACAAAGACCAATATTAAGTCATCCAAATTCAACAATTCTCATCTCCATTTTGAAGGTAATTCCATAAGGAAGAGAATTCAAAAATAATGAGGTAAATCCGAGTTTGGACGAAGAAGTTACGGCCAAAACAAGTTTACCGAATATCGACGTCAAGTATGCATACGGGTTTGCGAACTTAAACCCCTGGATTTTGATTTTGAATGTTGTAATGCATACTTGGTATGTGTACCATGTAGTCCAAACATCCCGAACTATTATTTTCAAATCTAAACATTTAAGAACCTTAAACGCAGATCAAGTTAGGTAGAAATGAACGATAAGCAAGATTATTATAAGTATTCTAAGCAAATAAAAGAACAAATCTTGCTCAAGTTTATAGACATACCTTTTTAGATGAATCCAGACGAATTCTAAAGCCTTACCGAGCATAATCTGTGTGCCCCAATTCTCGTGTTTCCCTCACCGTATACATAACAGGGCATTCCTTGGTGAGGATGCACTTACAACACAATCAAGTTGTGTTGGGATGAACAATGTCTTGCTCACCACAAGTGACCTTTGGATTATCATGAAATAGATCGCTTTTAGAACCTTTCACATCCAATTCCATTTTCCCAAAAAACATGTTAAGTTCCAACATCATGGATATTGCCTTCTCCATAGTCATGGAATTTTCTGGGAGATCATTCCTTTTCACACTCAAAACATCATCGACTTTCTTTGGTATCCACTTTTGAGTGCGTTTAGGAACAATTGGAACCTTCTTTCCATTACTCTCTTCTAGAATTCTCGGAAGAGAATTGGATTGACTATTCTTTTGCAAGTTAGACTTTCTCTAGTTGGGAGCATCGGATCTTTCTTCGCATTTACTAAGTTATCCTTTTGATAACCATTACGATTGTGAAAAGGATTCGTACGACGTTTATAGGAAAATATAGGTTTATCATAGCATTGATTACCTTGCTTAAAGGTTGGACAATTACAACCTGTAACGTTAAGAGGATCAATCTTAACGTATGATCTTGGTTTCACAACTTCTTGTGATGCCCAAACAAGAACATCATGAAGTTTCGCATTCCTTATACGGAAATGACATCTCCTTTCCATGTGACCTTTATTTCCGCAATAGTGGCAAACATAGGGAATGTTCTTACCTCGATCCATGTGTGCTGTCTTTGGAGGTTGATAAGCTTTGCTCTTTTGAACCTTAACTGCAGGTGAAGGTAGTTCACTTTTGCCATCAGTATAAACCTTTTGTTGAGAAGAATCATTAGCCTTTACAAATTTTACCTCTTTGCTAATACTTGGAGCATATATTCCCTTATAGCCCAATCCTCGTGTATCACGATGATTTTTACTTGCTCCTAGCATAGTGGTTAATTTGCTTGAACTAGTATTGAACTTTTTCAAGTCATCTTCCAACATCTTATTTTTATCAAGAGAAGAAGCTAAATCAGCCTCGAGGCGTTTTTCTCGAGCGAGAAAAGCACTTTCTCTATCATCAAAACTAATTTGTTGAGAGTTAAACCTTTCTTCAGATTCTTCAAGTTTCTCTTCCAACAAAAAGTACTTTTGATAAAGATTATCACATTAAAGTGACTTCATACGTAGGTTTTCCTCAGAATCCTTGAGGATAGATTCGCAAGAACGATTCGAAAAATATACACCTGCGTAACATCTTCTCAATTTCTTGTTTTCTCGACAGAGAGGAATCAGAAGAGGTGAGACATGAGAAGTTGTAATCTTCTTCATTTTCCATGAATCCAACTGTTCTTCTAGGAGAGTTTCCCAATCAACAGTTTTTACATCAAGAGAATGTTTAGATATTGACTTAGATGTGACAGTTCTCTCAGGTGAATCCAAGCTTTTAGAATCATTTGGTAATTTTTGAACTGGTACGTTATTAGAGATAGACTCGTCCATAATCAGATCGCTACAAACACAGACTTAAAAGGTCTTAAACGTGTTTTCCTGCTTTGATACCAATTGAAAAAGCGGGGGTCTAACAACACCACCCAATATTTCGCTTAGGAATCTGTATGGACTAACTCCGAAATACTTTGCTAGAGAATCAACTAGACATTCAGACTCAATCTAGATAAAAGTATCTCAAGGAGTTAATATATCTCTCTTGGTTTGATCTTTACCCAAGCTAAAACAATAGCGAGTCTTCATCAAACACAAGGAATAACTTGGATGGTACCAAAGACCAATATCCAAGTGTTAATCAATGAAATAAACAACAACAAGGTCGGATCTCTAATTGATTAAACTTCAACGCACAACTTGTATTATTTAAAATTATAAAGATAAAATAATATAAAGCGGAAATTGAAATAACACAGACACCAGAATTTTTGTTAACCAGGAAACCGCAAATGCATAAAAACCTCGGGACCTAGTCCAGATTGAATACACTCTGTATTAAGCCGTTACAGACACTAGCCTACTCCAAGCTAACTTCGGACTGGACTATAGTTGAACCCTAATCAGTCTCCCACCGATCCAAGGTACAGTTGTACTCTTATGCCTCTGATCCCAGCAGGATACTGCGCACTTGATTCCCTTAGTTGATCTTACCCACAACCAAGAGTTGTTGCAACCCAAAATCACAGACTTGATAATAAACAAATCTGTCTCACACAGAAAAGTCTATCAAAGGATAAATCTTTCTCCCACAGATAAACCCTAGGTTTTGTTTCGTCTTAAGATATTAAATCAAGGTGAACAGGAACCAATTGATAATCCGGTCTTATATTCCCGAAGAACATCCTAGATTAATCAATCACCTCTCTATAATCCTTCCTGACTACACATGCTGTTTGTCGAGGAATCACAAACAGTGAGACAAAGATATTTGTGACTTATTTATATTTCCTATTGGAGAACTCTCACGACCTCAATACAATCAAAGATTGTACTCGTACGATAGAAGATGCAAGATCAGATCACACAACTACGATAAAAGTAGTATCGGTCTGGCTTCACGATACCAATGAAGTCTTTAAGTCGTTAACTTGGTTTTAGAAAAGAAAACCAAAGGTTAAAGGAGAATCGACTCTAGCGAGTGCACTAGTATCACACAGATGTGTGGGGATTAGTTTTGCACAATGCTAGATGTCTCCTTTATATAGTCTTCAAATCAGGGTTTTTCCTTAGTTACAAAGCAATCCATATTCACCATTAGATGAAAACCTGATTTAGATTCAAGCTAATATTTCTCAACTGTTAGATCGAAAACTTAACTTGTCACACACACTTGGGTAGACGTTTACTGGGTTTGTGAAAACCCTGCCCAAACGTGTACGTGTATGTTGGTTCAACATAGTAACCCAAAAGGTTAACCATATGAGCATTTCATATTAACCTTGTTTTTCTTCACCATAACTAGTTCAATTGACTCAAATGAACTAGTTAAAGATTTGTTCAATTGTTACGAGATCTTATGTAACTACACAAGACACAATTGAAACAAAGATGATTCGATTCGATTGAATCGGCTCATGAACTTTATAGCCACGGTTTGCATAAAGCATTCCTTAGTAATTTAAGTTTTATGTTCAGAGCACATCTATAGATCATAACCTCTTAAGTTCACAAACAAGTTCACGGACTTAAGACAACCAGTGGAGTTTTCCAAACTCAGCAGAAAATCTCGGCAAATGGACTTTCGCCAGTTCGCGGACTAGGTTCGCGGAGTTCGCGGACTTACACGCAAACGAGATTTTGTAAAATCCCAGCAAAAATTCTCGGTACAAGAACTTCCTTCAGTTCGCGGACTAGGTTCGCGGACTGGTTTCGTGGATTTGGCAAAGCCAATTCCTCCGGTTTCTCTCAATCAACAAAGTTCGAAAACTTCGAATTAAGGAATACATGGTTATGTAATCTAAACTATCAGTCCTATCATTGAGACATTCTCAGAGGACGTTATATAGCCGTTATTCACAAACCGTTTTGCGTCAGAGCAATTCTCAAAGTAATTGAAACTTTTCATGACTTTTGTTACTAGGTGAAGATAAACTTGATCAAAGCGAAACGCTTTACCAACACATGATTTAGTGATATAGATAGGCGAGATGTAATCGGCTCGAAATATCAAATGTGT
Organism: Papaver somniferum; assembly: GCF_003573695.1. Lineage (NCBI taxonomy): Eukaryota > Viridiplantae > Streptophyta > Magnoliopsida > Ranunculales > Papaveraceae > Papaver > Papaver somniferum. The sequence continues at coordinate 226,582,215 of NC_039358.1, forward strand.
ATGATCCAGTCTATATAGCATACTACTTTTGTCTCATAAGAAGTAGGAGATAGAAGAGATAGACTTTTGAGTGATAGATAAGTTCAAGTCTCCACATACCTTTTTGTTGATGAAGTTCCACGGTTCCTTGAGTAGATCTTCTTCGTTGTATGATGATTCGCCATGAAGTCCTTGAGCTCAACTACACTTTTTTATCCTAGTCTGAGACTTAGCTATGTAGGCTAGAAATCAAAACTCATAGTTCTGATCACTAACATTGACAAACATGCTTGAGATAGCAACGCATTCGAGGTCGACCGAGCTATGCTCTAACAGTATCAACACTGCAATTCTCAGTTTTTGTATCCGAAGAACAAGTCTTAGTTACAGCTTTAAGGGTAATACCCTCTTCATTCTTGAATTGGTATTCAAGGTCAAAGATCTTTAATTTACCAACTAGAGCGCTTCTAGATAGTGTGGAAAGATCATTAGCTTCCATGATCGCATGCTTTTTAGATTCGTATCTTGGTGGTAAAGAACTTATAATTTTACACACAATATCTTTATGTGAAATAGTTTTTCCTAAAGTATAAGAGGCATTCACTATTTCAGAAAGTTTTTGATCAAAATCATCAAAGGTGTCGTCTTCATCCATACGAAGATTTTCCCATCTAGAAGATAGGGTTTCAAGCCTAGCTTGTTTTTCAGAGGCATTCCCTTCAAATACGATATTAAGAATATCCCAAGCCTCCTTTGATGTTTTATACTTGATTACATGATGATGGAGGGCTCGAGTTACAGCATGTATAATGGCGTTTAATCCATAAGAATTTTGCTTCGAAAGCAATTTTTCTTCATTAGTGAATTCTTTCAATTCCTTTAGTCTAAACTCAGTGGTTGAGTTGTTGATCAGTAATTTTGGGTGTTTATACCCATCAGTGACTAAAACCCAAACGTTAAAGTCATGAGATTGGAGGAAAGATTGCATATCCATTTTCCACCATAGATAGTTTGAGCCATCGAATTCTGGAGGTACATTAACTGAATTAACCATTTGATTCAAAACTTATAGGTTGGATCACACCGAACACAGATTGTTAGATCTTTTTCGTGTTTGCCTGCTCTGATACCAATTGAAAAGGCGAGGGTACCCAAATATACCTCAAGTTAAAACTTTTCTTCCTATAAGTCTTTTCTCCGAAAATGATTGTCTATGGACTAAGTCGAGATAATACAACTAATCAGTTCACACTTCGTGTGATCGTCTATGGATACGAGATCGAGAAAATACAACAACGAAGTATGTTTACTTGATACAAAGGTTCGGACTTAACCAAACACAATAGGACTGTTTATCAAGTAAATAAGAATTAACGTTTGTGTAATTTACTTTAATTATAATAAAACAATTATAATGCGAAAATATAAAGTAAATGACACAACAAGATTTTGTTAACGAGGAAAACCGCAAATGAGAAAAAGCCCCGGGACCTTGTCCAGAATTGAATACTCTCAGGACTAAGCCGCTATACAAAATAAACCAACTTCGTATAGTTGAAACCAAGCAACTAAACCTATAGTTCACCTAGTTTCGTTTGTATTCCCACGCCTCCAACTTATAAATAAGTCACGTACTTGGAAAAATTCCTTTGGTTCGTATTCCAAACAGTAAAGGAACAACAAATCTGTTTGGCATCAACTCTCTTCAACCAAGTGATATGAGTCGGACAAAGGCTCTTCTGTTTATCTTAACATAAACTCCTTCGTCAGGTTCTTAGATCTATCTTATGTTCAATCACCCAAAGTAATCATAAGATTTTGCAATCAATACCTTTAATCCCAAGGAACCGTATTGATAACGATCTACTCAACTATTTTATCCAATCTACCACAAGGATAAACAGATTATAGTGAGATCCTCTTTTTACCAAAACAAGTATTGTGCACACCAAAGATTTATATAACCAAGTCAGAAATCTTCTATCTCTTCTTTGTCTTCAAATCTTCTTAGATCTTCAATAAACACTTGCACACAACTACTTGAATCTCTTGTGATCAATCACACACAGAACGGAATATGTTAACAATGGAATCTTATATCAGAAGAGAAGATTCTCAAGCATAAACAAACTAGGTGCAATCAAAGTTCAACCACTGTTAGTCAATCAAATCAATCGATAACAAAAGATAAACCGCAATTATCTAATTTCCCACCAACGGTACTCGTAGAGATTCTCAATCCCAAATAAGTCTTTAAATTGAGCGGTCGTAAGAGATTTCTCCTAATTCGGTTACTCTCCTCTCCGAATAGGAAGCTTCACCAGTAACAGTACCACAGAGGTAGTTTACTGTCACGAAGGATTAATTTTCCCGAAATGCAAACTTCAAGTATTTATAGACAAGGAAGTTTGGACACCAAGGAATTTCCAAAACCGAAAATATCCTCAAGATATTCAATAATAATTTCCATATTCGGTTTTCATAATTCCTGAGAATGCTCTGTCCAAAAATATTGATCGAAAATCTCCTTGGAAAATCTTTAACTAGCAAATGCACATTACTAATTCTTATTTTACATATATAATTAAATACCTTAATTAAAAGATTCTTAACTTATTTAATTTCGATCCTGGGATTTACTTCCTTCTTAGCTTTTAAGGAATATCTTTGAACAATAAAAGATATGCATTACTGCATGTGTTCAAAGTGTGTCGACATCCTTACTGTGTAAGTCCTCTTTCATATTTACACACTTGAAACCGATTTACCACGCTTCCAAACAAGTTTAGAATTAGTTCATACGACTTTCAAGAGCTATGTGATTGATTAAGAACTCTCAATCACAAATCATGGGTTTAACGGTTCTACCAAAACAAGTTTCGGTTCTACCTCCATGTGAGTACTGTGCATAGTCACACTAGTTTCCCAAAATTCGGTTGATGTTGTTGATTAAGAACTCTCAATTACAAATCATGGGTTTAAGAACTCTTTCATATTCACTAACCTCAAGTGGAAGGATGATGTTGTGGTTGTAGCTCTTCACTTCTTCACTTCTTCAAGTATTCACAATACTTGTAATGTCTCATATCCTAATACTTGTAAGCTAACCTATACGAAGTTGACTCTAGTACATTTAATCAAATGACTCTTAAATGAGTTTTGCTTCACTAAAATATAACAACCAAACTTGACATACCAACGCTTGGTGGGTTCAACCGAGCTATGCTCTAACACCTTTTTATCAAGACAAATCCAAAAAAAAAAAAAAAAAAGAATCGATGATCAAGTTCCATAAAAATAAATCAAGATCCGGAATTTTCATCCACAAGAAAAGACAAAAATCCTAAACTCACACCCTATTTGAATTAAATTTTCAAACCCAACTATATGCAAATAGGTAACTATATATTTTTTTTGAGTAGAAAGGTTGAACTAATATTAAAGAAAAAAATCAATCCATGACTGAGGGTTACATCAGATTATTACAAAAAAAAGAACTAGTATACTCTACAATCAATTATAACCTTGCAATGAGAAACTAAGCCTCTAAATGAATCAAATTTAAACTAATTCTCCATTGATCCCCATTTGTAGATTGTTGCTTTAATCTCATTAATAATAGTTCCTGCGGATCTTGGTCTTTTACCTGCCATAGTTCCCCTGTTCCTTTCATTCCATAGATCCCAACAAATCTCATTAATAATAATAGGTGACTATATATGTTCAGCTTCTCTCCCGAGCCAATAGCGTTTCACATTGTAGCGCTTATACTATGTACCAAACTCAAACTAAATACGTGTGGAGTGAATATTTGAGAAGAAAAAAAAATGAATTCATAACACAAGTGAAACAGTTGAAAAACGATGGAGATTTAAGAGTCCAAACTAATAATGGAGTCGTGTAGATAATAGAGAAAGAAAAAATCGGAGGGAAAAAAAGGTAATGAGGGATTTTAGATCTATCAAAATTTTAACCGCCCATAAATAATGGTAACACGGTTTTTTCCCATAAAAATCGCCCATTACTAATCAACCCCTTATCTATGGAATTTTTTTAAAATTTATTTAGTTTTTTTTTTTTGGACAATCAACAAATTTCAATTCATTCAAATCAAAATAGTGATTACATGTTCGCTTACAAGATTAACTAAAACATCAAAAAACATCAAGATAATTAAAACCCTATTTGTATAAGGGAAAGATGATGGTATAATCCGGAAATAATTCCGACCATTTGATTGTATTCTTCTATAATAAGAGATGCTCCTGAAAGGAAGGAGTGTTGAATCGTTAATGTTTTTGAATCGAGAGAAGCAAGTAACGAACCAGCCATCAAAGATTGAAGAACTCGCCCCACAACGACGAAGAAAAATCGTCCCAAAATGGCGAAGAAACATGTCGAAAGACACAAAAAATGATGTAGATACATCTTATTCGATAACTATTACCTAAAACTAGAAAAGAAAATGAAATCCTTGCTCATTTAATTTGAGAAAGAAAGATGAAACAACTCTTGGGTTTTTTTTTCTTTGAGAAGGAGTAGAAAAAGAAAGAAGAAAAATTTAGTCCTCCTAAAAATGTGAAAATACAAATTTAATCTTAATCGTATACTTTATCTTTTAAACTACATATATGTATCATCTTAATGATGGGTCTTTGGAAAAGAGAGGAAACAAACTTGGGCTCCTCATAAATTTCCACGTTTTATTAATATCATACCATCGAATAACATATATTGTTTGAGTAGGTACAAAAAGTATATGTCGCTTATCTCTTTTTGGAAGCCTTAGGGATAATTTACATAAAATTGGAGGGAACATTATTTAAATAATCCTCAAAATCCGTCCCTTAAAATATACCCATATTCAATTTTTAAAAATACCGCTAACTTTTGAAAAGTGGAAGCAACTAGCACAACTTGCTTTCAGAAGTGAACGCAACTAGCACAAGTTGCTTCCAAAAGTGGACGCAACTTTATACAAGTTGCTTCCAAAAGGGTACATTATTTATATGTCCCTACTTTTGACACCCAATAAATATATCCTTATACAACAATAAATATATCCCTACTTTTTAATAAACTTATCCATTTAAAATTAGATTACATTAATACCCTCACCACCAACATTCAACTACCATTCCATCACCAACCTTCAAAGACCACCACCTACCAACCGCCACCACTACTCCACCACCATTGCACCACCACCACCAGTCCGCCACCACCACCACTTGTCCGCCACCATCACTGACGCCACCACCGCCGGTCCACCGCCGCCACCACCACTATTGCACCACCACCACAAGTCTGTCACCCCCACTGACGCCACCACCACCGGTCCGCCGCCGCCGTTGCCACCACCACCACTACTCCACTACCGTCGCCACCACCAAAATATGGGATTAATAGCAGTAGTTGATCCAAAAAGAAAAAAGAATCAACATTAGAAGTTGATACAAATTAGAGGATCAACAACAATAGTTTATCCAAATAAAAAAGGATCAACAGTAAACTTGATCCAATTCAGGGGATCAACAATGGTTGTTGATCCACTAAATTGGAACAACAATGAAAGTTGATCCATGTAAATGGAGTGAACTTGGCGTGAGTCAAACACACATCATCTGACATGGAGTCGGTCATGCTACTATTGCACCACAAGTTCAACATTGGAAGAAATTTACATGATTTAAACAACGCATGATTATACTTATCCAAGGAAATATTGTCAACAATAGGAGTTGAAGGATCAACAACAGTAGTTGATCCCATAAAAAATTGGGTCAACAACAGGAGTTGATCCAATATATGGATCAACAATCGTACTTGATCCCATAAAAAATTGGGTCAACAACAACAATTGATCCCGTAAAAACATATAAACAACAACAATTGATCATCACCTGTAGCGAAATGGAACTAAAATACAGTTTCTTGTATGCTACTGCAGAACCACCTTAAGCAAGTTTGACAATGAAAAATTGCTAACTATTATAGCACTGTTGCTGCCACTATCTCCATTACCACTCTACTGCAGTTCCTACATCGGAAACAAAATAGTAAAAATCTCTCAATCTCCACCATCACCACCTCCATAACAACACCAATATTACAATCACCGCCACTACCTCCTTCACTACACAAAGTTTAATGCACATGAGATCCCTAAAACAATTGAAGTTGAAATAAAAGTGTCGCAACATGTAGTAGTTCCTAATTATATCCCAACAACTTAGTTTTAATTCAAAAATGACTAAGAAGCTAATTATATAGAAAAGAGAGATTACCCTGCAAGAAAGGTTTGCTTCGCCATTTTTTTTTTGTTTCCTTTATGAACCGAAAAGAAGAAATTAGGGGAAAAAAATCCCGTTACTTGTTTAATTTCAGATCTAAGATCAATTGAAAAATCGAAGCGATCTCATACCTCTTCGGGATAAGCAATCGGTAAGAAGACAAAGACAAAAAAAATCAATTCCTGCTGATGTTAATGATTTTCAAGTTGAATTGGTAAGTTGATTATTCATTGATAAACCCTAGATGGATGAATCTCATTCATTGATAAACCCTCGATGGATGAATATCTTGGAGATTCATTTAAATTCTAAAATCTATATACAAGATTTAAGATTTTTAGTTGAATCTAAATCGACTGTTTAGGTTGTGGTGGTGGTGCTCCTGGTGGTGGATTTAATGGAAGTATATAGAAAAAAGATCATTGGAGATGGTGGAACTGGTGATGCATGAATGGTGGTGGCGACGATTGAAGATGGAGGCGGTCCCTGTCGTTGGGAGAGGAGCTGAGAAGAAAAAAGATGAGACAACAGATTTTCTTTCGGTGGAGAAAGTCCTAAATCTAATTTACATGCGGGGTAAATTTGGAATGATCAATTAAATTAATTTCCTTTTTAAAAGATAAGGATATAAATATTGTTGATAAGGATATTTATGAGGACCCATCAAAAATAAGGATATATATTCAATTACCACCTTCCAAAGGGTGGAAGCAACTTTTTCAAATTGATTTCAAAAAAAATTATTTTTTATCCCTCAGGGATATTTGTGCAAGATCAAAAAAAATAAAGGATATTTATAACACTCCCACAAAATTAAAAGGTTTCAGATCGTTTTGAGTTACAAATTATGTCATGTATTTGCATTTCTGCCTTTTGGAAAAGACAAGCCAACAATACAGATAATGCAGCGAGGCGCATTTTCTAACCTTCCAAGAGTCAAGCGTGGTAAAGTTATCCTTGTACGTGGAAGCCTGGATGGAACTTTCACCAAAAAGTGGGTGATCCCAAAACAATAGAACTTTCTCCTCAGTCCACCACGACACCCAGAGCCAAAAAGGACTTGCACACGCACTCAAACCTATGGAACCTTCTCCTCAGCCGACCACGACATTTCAAGTCAAATTAGCAGCCACATAGCCATTCTCCCAGTCAAAAGTCTGTCTTTAAGCTACGTACGTAATACCAAAGCAAAAAGAAAATTTCCAGGAAACAACATATTTTAAAAGACTGAACAAAGTATTTATACAGGATCAAATCTTCTCCTTCTCTTCATCTCTCACACAACTCATACATTCTCCAAGATTCAGTTTCTCTCAGCTCTAACCATTTGTAGTTGCTAATCAGAAAATCATGAATTCATCAGCTAGATCTCAAGCTCTAAGTTTAGTTGGATTGCTTTTATTGGCGATTATGAATTTCAGTCAAGTCCATGGAATTACTCCTTTACCGGCTCCTGCAGAAGGTCCGAGTAGTGACGGGACATCGTTGGATCATGGGATTGCGTACTTCCTAATGCTTGCAGCCCTGGCAATTACATACCTCTTGCATTGATTCAATTTTGGTACTGTCTTAATTCATTTTATTTTTTTTTAATTAATTTTTAACGTTCGTGGTGGATATTATTCCGAGGCCCATGATTATTATTGTAAATCTAATCTCATAATTACCAAATAATATTTTTGTTCATGAACATCTTTTTTGATTAATTGCTCTATCTCTCTTTAACTCTTCAACTTAGGGGCGGAAGTACAGGTTGACTAAACCTGGCTGTAGCCCCCTTTTCTTACAAAACCTCATCTAAGTTAGTATTTCACCCTTTGTCCAAACAAAAAATTATGTTTAGTTCACCAAGCTCATCAGTTTAGTACACCAAGCCAGGAAGTTTAGTCCACCGTATTCATATTTGTTGTTTCTTGTTAGCAGAGAAGAATAGAGAAAATAAGGAGTTGCTTAGTAAGTGTTCGTCGAAACGTTTTCAAATTAGTTGTGCCATCTATTTGCCCGTTCACCTGTAAAACAAGGGTAGGCATAATCTTCAGTATGTAGGAGGTCATATGCCGACCAAAAAGAATATAACAGGTTAGGAGTCATTAGTGATTTATTTTAAATTCAACTGGAAGTTTGACAAAATAGATACTCCTATATCATTACAGTATTACTCTATAGGATTACTTAATTGCATCAGCATAATGGTAAGAATTGGAGGGAGGACGAGATTATTGACAAAAAAATCTGGACATTCCCGTTTTCTTTATGTAATATCGTCTTATTTCGTTAATGCTTTCAAGGTGAAGTGGTGTTGTTTCCCACATTGACTGGGGTGCGACAAAAAGATCTTGTCGCACCCCTCATTCGGAAATCTTGGTTCCGCCACTGATCCCACTTATCATCTTATTAACATTGCGAGTGTAAACGGAAGTTTACTTCATGTTTGATAAGCCTAAGTAGTAGCTTTTGCAATGAAAATAATGTAATTCTAATTTCTTACATTAATAAGTCTGATCTTAAAACATTTGCTGAACATATAAAACTTTTTATGGCTTCAAAAGGAAAAAACAAAAAACTAGGAAAAAATTTTGCTCCACGCTGCTAGATCATATTTGATCTAGCAGCGCCTTGGCCAGGCATTTGGCACTTTCTGACGTCATTTAACCAAACATCAACCCCTGATATAACCTGGCGAATTTTTAGTGGCGAATAATATTCAACCGTATTCAAAGAAAAAATGTTGGGAAATATATCTTAAATCCTAAATTCGTGGGAATCCTAAGACCAATTGATACTATTGATACAGATTTTAGTGGAGTATTTCATCCTAAGACCAATCTAGAGGATACGAACTGCACATCTCCACCTAATTGAAAATGAACATAAAAAGTAAATCTTCAACAGTATACACGAACATGACTTTGTATATATCCTTTAAGGTGTTGTTCTGTCCGTGGCAGGTGAGCAAGTTATTTGTCAATCTTCCCAACTTAATACCGCGTTTCATATTATCGGTCTATAGCCATTACCCATCCTTCAGTGCTTGATGATGAGAAAGACTAATTTGCACATGAAGAATGATCTGCAGCCCTTAAAATTCAATAGTTTCTTCCAGAAACTTGCGAAGAAGAGCGGACATGGACACCCTTTAGTTGATTCACTGGTGCTCGTTGGATTGTATGTGCACCCATTAAATCCAAAGTTCAAAACAAGTTGATAAAGAAGCTTATTACTGGTACAAGCACAAGGAAGCTGTGAAAGTACTTAACCAAGAGTCATGACAAATTGGACTGACTTCTTTGTTTCTTAATCTTCTGCTGGTCTGAATTAAGTTCTTTTTCAATTTTTCTTTGTGAATTCTGGGACTTGAGCTTTGCTCCTCCCTGTAAGCTTTAGCTTATATATCAATACAGCAAAAAGAACAAGTTGATAAGAATACAGAAGCTTCTCTTTCAATACGTTGTGAACGGAGGCTTCTACTCTCTCAACAAACAATTTGAAGATCGGGACTGAATTTGGAAGCAGATAGAAACAATTTGAAACTGTAGAGACGACAGCTTAAATTTCCATGGGTTTCTTCGAAATAGGCTAGATACCTTTGGATGATAAATATTCGGACGGTTAACCGGGGTTAAAATTTGGATTACATGACATCACAAATTACCACATGCCTGTCAACGATACTGCTAGATCAAAAAAAAAAAAAAAACCAATATTTGATCTAGCAGCGCGAGAGCAAATTTTTTTCCAAAAAAACTACCACTATGGATGGTCACTATCTAAAAAATTCGAAGTCAATAACCAAAAAAGAAAAAAAAGTCTTACTCTAAAAAGAGTTAACTCTATTGTTTCATAGTCATTTTAAAATTGTAATTTTGGGCATTCCCGTTTTTAAAAACTGAAATGTAACTTCTTTAGTTGTAATCCAAACCCCCTATAAATTGATCTCTTCCTTTTTCTTGAGATTGGTGGTGTATTCTTAGGTGCCCGCTTTGGTTCCTCACCAACATCTTTCAAGGAAACTAGCACTATAGGAAAAACAGTGATCAACTATTCCCGAAAAGAGTTGGCATATATTAGTTGGCATATATTTACGATGACGTTTATCGATAGGTTGCATAGGGGAGCTGTAGAAAGTCCTAAACTCTATACAACTCTTCAGGTAGAGTCGTAAACATAGTTGTAGTTTAGTTTTGTACGATGATTTTGTCAGTTGTCGAAGTCTTTCTAAATTTGCTCTTAATGCCTAACACAACTCTTACCTGAGTGGTGAAAATAGCTCATACACTACACTTGTTTGGGTTGTAGCACATTCGTCGACAACTAGGATTAGAGTTGTATGTCAATTCTTGGACAACAATGGGAAGAGTTGTATGACAATTCTTTGACAACTGTGGAAAGTGTTGTAGTCATCTCGTTGACAACTATCGGAAGTGTTGTATGTCACTTCTGACAATTCTAATTATGTGTTGTGGTACATCCTGGATTTTTAAAAAAAAATAAATTTTGAGAAATTAGATACAAAATCAAATATGTAATACTTTAATAACCATCTATTTACCAGAAACACAATGCATAAATTTGCTTCTACCAGCTCAACTCTGTATTACAGTATTACCAGAATTGCGCCAGCACCTGCAGCTCAGTTTCATACACTGCAACCCTAAGCATACATCTAGTTCATACACATCCCATTCAACTACTCATTGCAACTACCTCCATCTTTGTCAGTCCCAATTCAAATCATTGTTGTAGCTTCTGCAACACACAGCCAGTTCATATTCTTCGCCATCACTCACACAAACTTATCACGGTCCACCTGCAATGTCTCAGACCACCACCTTCACAACATAAGCACCCACCAGATTCACTTTCTCAAACCTAGCAGACTCTCATCATCTCTAGTGTAATCTCAGCACCTGTAATTGGTACCTGTCCTAACATACATAATCTCAGCACCTGTAATTGGTACCTGTCCTAACATAAATCTACTACCTGAGATACTCATTCACCAACAACTCGGCAGGTCCAAACTGCATAAAATATAAAACCACAAAGAAAAAAATTGCAGTCAATAAGAAGTAGCGGATAACACCTGCAGAAGTACAGCAACAAGAGGCAACTGCTTACCGAAAATATCCGGGTTCTCCAGTGGAGGCACCCCAACAACACAATGGCACAAGGACATAATTAAACATCTTTTTCTTGAGAAGTCTTGGGCAAAAGGTTATTTGAATAGCACAATGGCACAATGACATAAGCACATCAAAGACCAAACAATAGGTTATTTGAATTGCACTAGACTTTAGCATACTTGGGAAAGGAAGAATGAAGACTACGCTAAGCATCCCAAATGTAGCCAAGACCCATAATAGTTGCTCCTCTTCTAGCCAAAGCTTACGCTAGATTTAAGTGTTTGTAGAAACCAGAAGGTATAGACATACCAGAATTTTAGTGGCATTCTCTGTCACACGTAGTCCCTCTTCACACACACAAAATGTATCGGTCAGCTTAATGCGCCCGCCTACATAGAAGTCACTAGAGGCAATCAAATACTAGTTATGAGTGTAAGTAAGCCGCTAATCACCAATATATAACATAATAACGCACCAATGAGTTCAACAGGCATGCCTAAATCCTTTAATTTGAGATACAAATTCCTTGCATTTGAACGGGGAGGCAAAGTCAGACAATAATTTTCTGAAACACCAGCTGAATCAAACATAAGGAAGAAATAGTGAGAACATCAAAGTAAAAAAAAAACAATTATCAAACTTTACCAGCCTGCAACCTCTCATCCATCTCTGTACCTGCAAAACGAGAACACCACCAAACTCAAATCTGAGTTTAACCCATCTTCTAATTCATCATCAATATCTCCAAAATCAACTTTCTATCACCACCAGAATTCAATTCCACAACCACTAAATCAAACCCATTTTACCTTGACAGTTAACTTCAACCCAACAATTCAGTCTTAAACTGCCTATGTAACAATCAAAATCACCACTATCAAATTCACATAAAACCCTGTAAAATTCATGGTTTTTGTTCAAGAAATCAACAGAATTCTAAAATCTAAATAAAAATGATGAGAAATTAAGAAGAAAAAAGGAGAAATTACAGAAAATCAGGTTCGAGCGAACCGGCAACCATTTCATCTAACCAGCAACACCAACTCGAAATCAGGTTCGAGCTTCTTCCAAGATTGAGCTTCAATTCCTCATATGCAATTTGAATTTCACCAATATCCTAATTTCTTCATTATAATAACCACCACCATCAGATCTTGATTTCTCATCAGTTCAATCTTCTCAAACCCCTAACCTATCTCTGTAACTTCAATCACCACCTTCATTCTCCCACTTATCCATTAATTCAGCAACAAAAGCTTTATTTCTTCGACCTACTCTTCTCGGCAAAGCAAACTTCGTACATCTATTGTTTCTTTCTTGACTTAGCCTCATAGATCTCTCTAAACAGAACAAGCACATCCTAGATTTCATTTAAGTGAAGAAAGCGAAGAAGAAGGAAACGTCAATGATAGAGATTTAGTATCTAAATTCAACGCACCACTAGGTTTTTCTTCCTTTTTTTTCCGGCTAGAAGCTTTATTTTAGTTCTTAAAATTGAGATTCAGGGTCGATTAGAGTTTCAGAACACGGTTTTGGGGTAAGAATTTATATATTTAGAGTGAATTGAGTAAGAAACTGGAGATTTGGGTTATGAAATTGGAGTTTCTGAGAGTGATTGAAGATGAAGGTTTAGAGTGGGGAAAGGGGAGAAATTAGGGTTTGCAGAGAGAGATGGAGATAAGAGGCGGAGAATGAGTACAGGTTTTCTCTCTCTCCTTTACATAAGTTAAAAACACTCTGGACCGTAGATAAGTAGGTCATACGGATTGCATAAATAATCGGACGGTGTAGGTTCATTTGGAGATGCTCATACAGATTGAGAAGCTTGTGTGTTTTTATTTGTGCTATTACAAACTCGTGTATTCGGGTTAATTATCAACTTTCGATATGAAAAAAAAATCGAAAAAAAATATTAATAAATTTAGGACATTGTTACCGACATTCTGATATAAAAAAATCCAAAAAATATATAAGAATGAAGCTAAAAAATCAGAAGTGAATTCGATAATTGGTGTGTTTCTTTGTGCTTTCTCTTTGTGCTTCCGGTTTGAATTTCGACTAGTCACATAGGTCACGAAGTAATTTCGACTATTCATATAGGTAATGAAGTAGCTTTAGTTCACACTCGTAGATTCAAGAAGCATAAAAATTTTAAACTTAACATGATATATCACCGAAATCGATATATATGAAACTTAGGTGTTGATTCAGACTTCAAATGTGATATAACGACATACAAACTATGAACCGAGAAGCTCCGGGAGGGTTCAGACATCAAAGTTAAAAAAAAAATTGGCACTCCGAGCTCAAAACCTGGATGGGAGTGAACTACTATAAGTCGGAAACCTCGTTATTTATGTTGAGTAATAATAAAAAAATGCCATATTACATTCTATACTACCAATATTGAAGAGGAATTGGAAGGATGGTTCAGGGCTTATGCTAACACCTAGTAGGCTTGTGTTCGAATCTCTCAAACACTCTCCAAATGATACTTTTCTTTTTATCTTCAACAAACCTTATAAGTGTTGTCGTACAGTTATTCACTACCTTAACGAGATGAGTTGTTAAAGTCTAAAGGTGGTCACTACTCTTTTCACAAAAACGTTGTGATTTTGATTCTCGTCACGACTCTTTGTTCCTCTTTGGACCTAAAAGTTGGACATTTTTATACTTTGACAACTTTTGTTTGACAAAAGTTGTCAAACATACCACCTTTCACAACCTTAATATACGAGTTGTGAAGTTACAATTGTAGATTACTGTTTTTCCCGTAGTGGCATTGTCTTGTGCATTTCAAGAGGACTCAACCCAGGATATGGGGGCACAAATGATAACGAACTTCCTCTTCAAAATTCCAAAACGCGTTCCACATCTTTCCTCGCTGCCATTTGGGCATCGCTAAAATGTCGGTATGAACGGACCAATGCACCGGTAGGAGGATGACTGTATCATTGAACCAAGGTGGACCATTTTGGGTAGATACCGTCCGCAAGATAATAGCCATGAGTGCACTGGTGGACGTTAATCATGACACTGACTTGGGGACAAATTCCATGCTTCAAATCTTCAAACAGAGGCGACTTGTGCAAAACATTGATACAATTTATGAACCCGGAAGACCGAAAAAAGCGTGCCATATCCAACAATCGTAAGAAGCAACAACTTCAAGGATAACTATTGGTTTTAGATAATGACCCTTATATAGACCGGCCCAATAGGGCATCCTTGTTATACCCAATGCATACAACCGAGACTACCTAGCATTCTTGGGAATCCCCTTTCCTCATTCTCCCTCAATATTTGTCTAACATCTTCCTCGGTTGGTTTTCGTAAATATGTTGGACCAAGATGATTAATCATTACTTCACAAAACAATGAAATATAAGTGAATGAAGTTGTTTTACCCATACGAAGACACTCATCGTTCGCATCCGCTGGTCTGCCATAACCTAGAATCCTTAAAGCCGAAGTAACTTTTTGTTCAGGACTATGACCTATAATATTCAGTGCATCAAACTGTTAATTAAATTGAGGTTCTACTCGAAAAAGCTCTTCAATAATCTTTCTCACCAGATGCCGAGGCATACGGAATCGACCTTGGAAATCTCGATCAGAGTACACACAATTGGGAAGAAAATAACCATGCATCAGCTTCTGATGGTAAAATTCCCTCCCTCGATACGTATACCTTCTTGAGAATACTTCTTGTGTCTTTGGAACTCTAAATATTTGGCTCGTATGTACTATCATCAAGGTGTCGATTAGTTTATTATCTTCAGCTTCCTCAGCATCAAGTTCTTGCAACCTCCTTCGATGCGTTTCTTGTTGTTCTCTTCATTGGATCTCGCCATTGATGATTATGAAATTTAAAATGAGAATACAGATAGAGGGCGTATATAGGTTGAAGTAGGTGTGAGTACCTTGGAGAAATACGAGGGCGTATATATAGGAACCAGTAGGGGAAATAGCCGTTGCAAAATATCTAGTGGTCGATAATATTAATATCGCCAGTGATACTATTTAAATCGCTCGGTTTAATGTATAATGCCAGCAATAATCATAATATCGCTCGTTAAAAAGCCTATAACTTGTTGGTTTTTCCATAATGACACAATTGATTTATCATGCCACCTGATATGCCGAACAACTTTTTTTTTGACATGTGTGAATAGGCCTTATAACACCAAAACTAACCATGCACCCAAGAGTTGAAGAAGTCAAGACTATGGAACTTTCTCTTCAGCCGACAACGAAATCCTGAAGTCAATTAGCAGCCGCACAGTCATCCTCCTCCCAGTCAAAAAGTCCGTGTCTAAGCTACGTAACGTATTACAATAGCAAAAACTATTTCCGCGAACCATCAATCGAATTATAGAATCCACAGGTCAAAAACTGGCAAAAGGTATTTATAGAAAACCACGTCTCCTTTTTTTTTCTCTCTCTTCATCTCTCTCACATACAAACTCTCAAATCTCAGTTTCTCTCTGGATCTAACCGGTCCGCCGTCCGTCCGTCTACCTCTTTTTTCAGATTGTTATCAGAAAATCATGAATTCATCATCGGGTAGATCATCTCAAGCTTTAAGTTTATTCGGATTGCTTTTGCTGGTAATCATGAATTTCATTCAAGTCAATGGATTTACTCCTTCACCAGCTCCGGCTGAAGGTCCGACTAGTGACGGGACAGCGCTGGATCAAGGAATTGCGTGTTTCCTGATGCTTGCAGCCCTGGCAATTACATATCTCATGCATTGATTCATTCAATCGCTTATGTTATTTTTAATTTTTTGATTTTTTTTATCATAATTATTGTAAATCTGAGATCGATTACATGATATTTATTTTAATTTTCGAATTTGAGAAGCAAGTTTTGTAGATCTGGTGATTTACCATCGTTCTTGTTGATCGGTAATTTTTGAAATTCTTGGTTCATCATCGTTCTCTCAGATCCGGTGGTTCATTATCGGAACGCTTGAGGATCGGATTAAGCACTGTGTTAATTTCTTTATGATACTCCAACGCCGGCGATTAGGTCAACAGACCGCCGGCCGGGTTTTCAAACTGGCATATTTGTCATTTGAAGCTTTGTAGAGCCACCAAAAACTTGGGACTATAGTGGCCAAATAGTAATAGGTTTCACCTTTTGACCTGTCTGTTCTGTTGTGTATCCCATCAGAAAAATTCATAACAGTTGCCCAATTACGGTGAGTGAGTGCTCACTTGCATGAGACCAAGTCCTATGGTCTTCTACCATCTAGCTGCAAATACAATCCTATAAGACCAAGTTCTATGGAATAGAGTAAGCTGATAAACGGACAAAAAACGGGCCAAGAATATGATGTGGCCGGGTCACATACTTCAATCCAAAAAACTGGTCAAGGATATGATGTGGTCGGGTCACATATTTCAAGTATGTGGCCCCTTTTAGTTTTGTGACACCTATTATAACTAAAAACCTATCCCCTCCAAATCCAAAATTAGGGAGTTAAGAAAAAGAATTAGTTATACTTTTAGGTATTTAACTGTTTTAAGACTTTATTTTCTTCTTTATGATAGGTGTCACAAGACTGGTTTTAAGACCACATCATACGTGAAAAAGTGTTGTCTATTTGTTAACACTAGTTCCCTCCTAAGAGCATCTCCAATGGTAACTTGGTGTGCATCTTTTGTGGAAGTTGTTTTTTCTAATGTAAAGATCAAATTTTCCTTAATTTGAGGAGATAAAAGAAAAACATCTCCAACCACAGATTGTATTTCTTCAGTTTTGAACTTTTTAAACCATTGATCCAAATCATATAACTAATCATAACCATTAATAATGATGAGTATGATCTTCACATCCTCTAAGAGAACCTCTAAAACTAGAGGATAGCTTTGAGGATGTCTACATAACTACCAGACACATCATCTTTACTTTCTCCCTTCGCATTCCCATTGGAGATGTTTTTTTGGTTAAATCCTTAAAAATCCTATTTGGCCTTATATTTAGGATATTTTGAATCTCTCATTGGAGATGCTCTAACGTTGCAGATAGTTGCACTGAACCACAAAATCACTTTCTCGCGGAGTGGTTCAGCGCATCTAAATATATTTTTTGATCTGACGGCCGAGATTGATTGCGCTGAAGCATTCAACTTTGGGCGATGTTTGATTCTGCGACTAGCATGCTAGATTGGACTGCTAATCTAACTGCTAGATTAACACACCATAGGACAAAGCCCGAGTCTTATGATAGTGCTAATCTAGCATCTAGATGCGATGAATGGAACAACGAAAAATAGGCTCGCTGAATGGAAGAATGAAAAGCAGAATTAGGTTGCGCTGAACCATTCCCAAAGTAGCGCTGGATGGAACAACGCAACCATCTCATCCGTCGGATCAAAAAATAAATCAATCTGCGCTAAATCATTCAGCGAAAAGTTGATTTTGGCTGCGCTGAACCATTCAGCGAAACTATCTCGCTACTAGTCCACTTGCGAGGTATATCTAGAGAGAAATAGTATTAAAAATAGAGAATGTTTTGCAAAGCTATTTAATTATTCTAGCAGTCAAATTTAGCTCATAGGACTAAGTCTAACATTTTGAATGTTCCAGCCATGTTCGCATGACTGCTAATGGGATACCATATTAGCAGAGAGGTACCAAAACTTAAATAAGACAAACAAAAAAATATGTTGTCCTCTATTGATTTTGGAACACTCCCCAATAATCCGACACCCGTTACCAATGCGGCATATTTGCAACAAAATGAAAAATCAATTAGAAATAATTAAAAGTGTGCATACGATCAACAAATCTTACTCAGAGTTTCGTAGCCGCTTCTTATCTGCCAACATTCTACCCTAATTACCGGTGTCACTATAGTACAATTAAAAAAAAGTTACCGGATGTTGATACAAGTGATCTGAGTTCGAAACTCGCCAGCACCAAAAACTTTACCGATCAAAAAAAAACATTCTACCCTAATTTCTGCGACTAAAGGCTTCGCGGATATGCTCTAGTCTAATCTGTAAATCCATAAATTGTTCTGCCTCACAAACTTTGACTTCATAAAAATGGAATTTTCACATGGAACTTTTCCAGAAGTACCTGATCGGACATATGCACACACGGCCGGTCAGACAGACTTGTCGAGAAGTAGCGGTCCGGGCCACTCACAAAAAAGAACATATGCACACACCGCCAGTGAGACAGACTTGTCGAGAAGTAGCGGGCCGGGCCACTCACAAAAAAGAACAGAGTCACCTCTCAGGATATTCACTTTAGGTTTTAGTCCCTCATTAGCTGTGATGGGATCCAAAGGCTCACAAAAATCCCACTAAACCTCCTCTTCTTCTTCCCCGTCTGAGTTTCCTCCTCATCAGCCGCAGCAGCTGATAATACCCCATCGTCTTTAATACTGCTGCAACCCCACTATTCTCCTAACTTATACTCACTTTCTTCTTAGGGTTTCATTCCTAAAATCCCCAAATCAAAGTATTCAAAGATTTGATTTTTTATAGTTATGACGAAAGGCGATGACAGCAATGTTCTCATTCTATCAGGGAAGAAAAAGACTAAACCAAAAGTCAAAAATCAGGTATAACCTAACAACATCATTTGAATTTCACTTGTTCTTTTTTGTATATTTAAGATATTTGGTTTGATATTGTTGTTTTGAACCCAAAGTTGTATCAATCAGCTTTAATTTTAGTAGGTTAACTGTTTGATGAATTGTATCACTGAAAAAGCAAAGACCCATAATTAATCTACTTCTTTTTTGATACTTGGGTAGGCAAACGCAACAAAGAGACCACCCCTCAGTAAATCACAGAAAAGGAAGTTGAGGAAATTGGAGGTATGTAAAAGTTCTCATTCAATTTGTATAGTACTATTGCATATTTGCATTTATTGTGTGTAGTGAATGGTTTTTATATATGAGTACAGGAGGAGAAGGAACAGGAAGCCAAACTATCTGAAAGTGTTCGAATCTTGGAGTATGTTGTGGTTCTTTTGTTTTCCGGTATTCATTTATAATTGTTTGATTGATTTAAGTTAGGAAATATACTTCAAAATGACGATTTTTTTGCAATTATAGGAAATACAAGATTCGAGATGAAGCGTTTTCTCTTCTTAAGTCATCGGGGAATATAGGACAGGTTTGTATAGTGAGATGATATTGTGTTTTGTATTACAAAGTAAAGGGTTCTGGGATGTGGGATTATGATGTATGGATGTATATGTTTGTGTAGGCTGAAACTGTGAAGGAAAAGCGTCTACGGGCAGTACAGTTTTTTAAGGCAGGGTTAGAAGCTCCGGAGGATGATAGACCCAGTAAAAGAAGGGCAAAAGAGACTGAGCCCTGTCAAACTGAAGTTGGTTCGGATGACAACTGTGAAGATGTTGTTGAGGATGACATTATACAACCAATGATGGTAGAACATGAACCTCATGTTACTGCTCCTCTGGCTTCTAGTAATTCTCAACAGCCACCTTCTTGTAGTACACAGTGTACAGATGTTGGTAATGATAATTGCTTACCAACTAAGGATTTGGCCGTTAGGGATGATAGCAGTAACATGGACAAAGGACAGAAACATCCTCCAACTAAAGCTTCTGAGAATCAAAGAAGCAACACTAGCGCCAAGGTTGTATTTTGTTATTTGTACATCTTACTGTGGATCGGGGAATTACTGACATAAGCTGGATTGTTAATTGAATCAGGTTAAGGAGGTTACTGCTCCAAAAGTAGGTGCTAATACGGATAGCACTGTTTCAAATTCTAATGTTACCAGAGCTTTGGTAACCCCAACTTTTGTGCCTGTTTCAAGACCTACCGAGGTCGAAAGAAATAGAAAGGATCTGCCTATAGTTATGATGGAGCAAGAGATAATGGAAGCTATAAATGAAAATTCAGTTATTATTCTCTGTGGAGAAACTGGGTGTGGTAAAACTACTCAAGTCCCCCAGGTATGCATTGCACACATCCTTTCATAATTTTTAAGTTGCAGCCACTTTTCACTCCTTATCTTGGCACTTGACTTACTCTTTATTTCTACTGCTTCTAGTTCCTGTATGAAGCTGGGTTTGGTTCAAGCAAATCTGGTCTGCAAAATGGAATTATTGGTGTTACTCAACCACGTCGTGTTGCAGTTCTTGCCACTGCCAAGCGAGTGGCATATGAAGTGGGTCTTACTCTTGGTAAAGAGGTTGGTTTTCAAGTTAGACATGACAGGAGACTCGGAAACAATGCCTCCATCAAATTCATGACAGATGGAATTTTACTTCGAGAAGTGCAGGTGTGAAAATCAAATAAAATACATAGTTACATTTTATTGATAAATGTGATATGATGCTATATGGTATCATTCACATAAAATCCTTTGTTTTGCTGACTCACAAGCTTGTACGATCTTATCTTTATATGCTCAAATTAGTTTATTGGCACTAACACTGACGTCCAGTTGTTTTGGTGTAGAATGATTTCTTACTGAGGCGATATTCTGTTATCATTCTTGATGAGGCTCACGAGAGAAGTCTGAATACTGACATACTCATCGGAATGCTTTCTCGAATTATAAAGCTTCGCCAGGTGAGAATTAGAATAGAAAGTAGAACACTTTTTTCTTCCTGTACAGATAACTTAATTTTACCAGTATTGTTATAATCCGACTTGCTACCAGTATTGTTATAATCCGACTTGCTAATTATGACCTATTTGTTGTGGCAGAAAATATACCAACAACAGCAGGAAATATACCAAAAACAACAAGAGAAGTTGTCATCAGGAGAGACTATCAGCCCTGAAGATATGGTGTCTATCACCCCTGAAAATATGGTGTCTCCATTGAAAGTCATACTTATGAGTGCCACTTTACGAGTTGAGGACTTTTCAGGAACGAAGATATTCGATCAACCTCCACCTGTAATAGAAGTTCCAACTAGGCAATATCCTGTTACAATTCATTTTTCAAAGAGAACAGATGTCGTAGACTATATTGGTCAAGCTTTTAAGAAAGTCATGGCAATTCACAAGAGGCTTCCTCCTGGAGGTATACTGGTCTTTGTTACTGGGCAAAGGGAAGTGGAATACTTGTGCAAAAGACTATGTGGGGCTTCAAAGGAGCTAAAGAATAAAAATAAACTTAAGTGTAAGGCAGATGAAAAGACTGCAGAAAGCTTGGGAGCAAGCAGTATTGATGAGGGGATTGCTATGAAGGACATTAGTGAAGCATGTGAAATTCAAGGTCAGTCAGACCAACAGACTGATACGTTTAGCTCTTACGATGAAGATTATAGGATTCTAAGTGAGGAGGAAGATGAGGATGACTCGTATTCGTCAGGGACAGAGAGTGATCTATCCTATAATAGTGAAGATGAGTTTGCATCTACCTCAGGCAAAGATGGTGACCATGTTGATGGTCTAGATGGTGGGAACCTTGCGTCGCTGAAAGCTGCTTTTGAGTCCTTGGCTACGAAAAAGGTACATAACCCTGATTCTGGTGAGCAATTGAGTCTTCCCATTTCAGATGGAGTGGGTAATGCTAGTCCCATTGCAGATGGTGTAAGCAAACCCTCTCCATCGTCAGGGAAAAAACACGGAGAAGCACATGATTTCTATCCTGGTGGGTTGTGTGTCCTGCCTCTTTATGCAATGCTTCCTGCAGCAGCCCAACTCCGTGTATTTGAAGAGGTTGAGGAAGGGCAGAGGCTTGTTGTGGTTGCTACAAATGTGGCCGAAACTTCTCTGACTATCCCTGGTATAAATTATGTGGTTGACACAGGTAGAGAAAAGGTTAAAAACTATAATTCCGCTAATGGCATGGAAACTTATGAAGTACAGTGGATAAGTAAGGCATCAGCTGCTCAACGTGCAGGAAGGGCCGGAAGAACTGGACCAGGACATTCTTATCGTCTCTATTCTTCTGCGGTCTTCTGTAACCTACTCTCTGATTTCTCAGTTGCTGAAATATCTAAAATTCCTGTGGATGGTGTCGTTCTTCTCATGAAATCTATGGGCATCGACAAGGTATGTTAGATATTTTGGTTTTAATTACAGTTTTGATACTTGCTTAGACAGTTCTAGTTGGCTATTTTATGTGTTTATTTTATTGTTTATGGGATGTATGTTACAGGTTGTGAAATTTCCATTTCCAACTCCTCCTAAAGATACTGCGCTGCTTGAAGCTGAGCGTTGCTTAAAAGCTCTGGAGGCACTCGACAGTTCAGGAACACTCACACCCCTTGGGAAAGCCATGTCACATTATCCCATGAGTCCTCGCCACTCCCGGATGCTCCTGACAGTTATTCAAATCATGGGGTTTCAAATCATGAGGAAAAGGAAAGATTATGACAGAGCTAATCTAGTTTTAGGGTACACGGTTGCCGCTGCTGCAGCTTTGAGCTTGTCTAATCCTCTGATGATGCAACTCAATGGAAGCCAAGCTAATAATGATGGACTTCATGAAGATGATGAGTCAGCTACCAAGAATTCAAAGAAAGATCTAGATAAGCAAGAAAAATTGAAGCAAAAGCAACTGAAGCAAGCAGCAAAAGATGCACGCACAAAATTTTGCAATCCTAGCAGTGATGCTCTGACAATAGCTTATGCCCTGCAGTTGTTTGAACTAGCTCAAAATCCTTATGAATTCTGTAAAGAAAATGCACTACACTTGAAAACAATGGAGGAAATGTCCAAGCTGCGAAAGCAGTTACTTCAACTGGTATTCCATCAAGTCTCTGTTGATGAGTCACAACAGGAGTTTTTATGGGTTCATGGAACTGTTCAAGAGGTAGAACTTGCATGGAGGGTTTCCTCTAATAAACATCCACTGACACTGAGTGAGGAGGAGATCTTACGGCAGGCTATATGTGCTGGTTGGGCTGACAGGGTTGCCAAGCGGATCAGAGTTGTTTCTAAATCGACAGAATTGGATGGAAGGGGAAATGCAATTCGTTATCAAGCAGCAATGGTTAATGAACCAGTTTTCCTTCATCGATGGTCAACTGTCGCAGCATCATCCCCAGAATTTTTGGTCTACAATGAACTTATTCAGACGAAACGGCCATATATGCATGGAGTTACTAGCGTAAAGTCTGAATGGCTGGTAAAATATGCTAGTTCTCAATGCACTTTCTCGGCCCCACTTACAGACCCCAGACCTCATTATAAACCCCAAACTGACGAGGTGTTGTGCTGTGTAACTCCGTCCTTCGGGCCACATCTATGGCAACTTCAGTCACATAGTACTCCCATTAAAGATGATGCTTTTCGAGTATCTGTATTTGCTTGTGCTTTGCTCGAGGGTCATGTTTTGCCATGCTTAGGACAGGCACAGAAATTCTTGGCAGCTCAACCAGCTATTCTTTTGAAACCCGAGGCGTTTGGTCAAAAGCGGGTTGGGAATCTTCTAAACAGATTAAAGGGCAAGTCAAGGACAATAGACAGCCGTGCCATGCTTAGAGAGACTTGGAGTGAGCGTCCCAGGGCACTGTATTCAGAACTTCTAGATTGGTTTCAGGAGAAGCATCGCAACGAGTTTGAGAAACTATGGGCAAAAATGCAACGTGAAGCCTTTTTGGAGTACGAGGATCTCTTTCCTCGAAGCAAAAAGAGCAAGAAAAAAGGGACCAAAAAGAAGAGTAAACAGCTAAGAATTGGATGAATGAACTTGGTTTGTAATGGAGTTCATCTTGTAGCTTCCATCGGGCTTGGCACTAAAGTATAGGCCATCATCCTTTTGCAGTAACGTAGTCTGTATTCGATTACATCTTATTTATTCATTTCCAATTCTCCCGTACTGAAATGCAGGCAGCAGTCTGTATTCAATTACATCTTATTTTTTCATTTCCAATTCTCCTGTACTGAAATGCAGGCAGCGCCGTAAATTTTAATGCAGTAAAGATATAGTTTATCAATCTTTGGCAGTGGGCAGAGTTATATAACCCATTTTTGTAGCAGGCTTTTGCTCCAGGCTTTCAGTTGTTGCAGCAAAGAAATGGAAACAAAACTTAAGTAGTATTTCACCAGACTGTTTCCTCAACATATGAATATATTATTATAAACTATTATAAGGATGTAGTAGAGTAATGCACTCAAACCAACATTATGCAATAGTCGCGATAGAGTTCCTTATATCTAATAATACAAGTTGACTGATCAACTCCCAGATAGTCTGGGCAGATGAGAACGACAAAAACTATATGGTGACGAGCACCGCCGACGGATGATGGATCAATCGAGAAGACGAAAGCTCCCTAATCTAAAAACAAAAGTTTTGACTGCCTAAATCCCAGGCCG
The DNA here is from genome assembly GCF_003573695.1 of Papaver somniferum. Lineage (NCBI taxonomy): Eukaryota > Viridiplantae > Streptophyta > Magnoliopsida > Ranunculales > Papaveraceae > Papaver > Papaver somniferum. Next base: position 226,606,891 of record NC_039358.1, read on the forward strand.
TCTGGGCAAACAGTGAAAAGATGATTCTTTCAACACGCACCACCAAAACCTTGGACGGATCCTTCCTTTTCTCCTCAATCCTTCATAGACTGATTGTTGCTGCTGTCTGCAGATGATGATCCACCACCACCATTCCTCTGGCTAGGCAATGACACAGCAGAACCACCACCACCACCACCTTTTATCTTCAATTCCCCAGAACCACTTGGTTGCTGCTGTTGGAATTGTTGGATATGCTGCTGCAATTGAATGTGATTCTGATGTGGCTGCTGCTGCTGCTGCTGCTGCTGAGATTGAATCTGAAGCTGTTGAAACTGGTGAGAAGTTAAAATGCTCTGTTGCATTGAATGGTTGTTGGAGTAAAACGACCCCCCGAAGTTCATCATTGGTCCCCCGCCATTGGAAATGCCTTGCCCTGTCAACACCTTCAGCCGCTGCAGTTCATCTTTCAGTGCCTCATTTAGGGCTACCTCGAGAATAAAGAAAAAACAACATTACCATGAATGAATCACATAATAGACTTGAGAAAAACTAAGAGAGTCGTATGGATCGATATGGGTAATAATCAGGTCTATTAAGATGTATCACTTTTAATTCTCCATATGACAACTCAGTCAACGATTTGGACAAATGCGAAATGTAGTGAACATATAAGGTATTTATAGCAAAATTAAGTTTAACATTTTATGCAGACTACGAAGTGATTAATAGAATTTGTCATCCAGATTTTAAAACCTGTAATGTTGTTCTAATTTACCATGTGAGGTAGATGAACCTGTAATGGAGTTGAAGCACCACAAGAAACAAAAGGTTTATAACATATATCACCGGTTTAAGTAGTCATATAGATGCTTCCTTAACATGCTCTATGTATCGGCCTGATAAAATTTTGTTGCATGGTACCTTAAGTCGCGGAGAATGCAAGTATATGATGTCTATAAAGGTGGGCAGATGACAACCAAAAAGATATAACCCAAATGACAGTATTATTATCAACTTAAAAACGGCATCATAGGTGTGACAGTGTTGGAACATTATAACAACTGTTATGTTGTATTCTCCCAAAATAAAAACTGAAATGAACAACCTAATGGCCTATCTAACAAAATGTTATAAAGGCCATGTTATACCATTACTGAAGCTGTTAAGACGATCATAAGACTTAAAAGTGGATCTGTAAGGTACTAGGATTCCGTTACTGAATGTCTGAATGAATAGCTGGATAGAACATGTTGTGAAGTGGTGTATGAGATGACTCACATTCTTGCAAGCTAGCTTGTTGTTCGAATGTTTGCAAGCGTAACTTCAGATCACTGTTTTCAGCCGCAAGTCCAGATGTATCCCTCTGTTCACGTTTGAGCCCATACACAAAGGTAACATTCAGTGACATGTGTGCATAAACGAAATAGATACCAACCAAGTTTGGTTTAGCACAGAGACTGAAGACAGTGTATGTGAAAGTTAAGAAAAATTACAGAGGCTAAGAGCTCGCAAGGCAAGATACCTGCAACAGGGCCAATTGAGTAGTCATCGTAGTTGTTTCTGATTGCAAAGACTGAACTTTTCGTTCAAGCTCAGATATGTAGCGCATCTTCCTTTCCTTCGACCTAGCAGCTGATTGCCTATTCGCCCAAATCCTATTACAACACATTAATAATATAGATACTGTCAGAAAATATTAAGTTGACAGAACAAAAACAAGGGACCAATTCAGAAGCAAATAGATCGAAGAATCTTGGCCACTGCAAAGCCAGTTAATTCCAAGTATAATCTGGCATTATCATGACTAGAATTCAAAAGCACATGGGAATAGCACTGATGTAACGAGCAAAAAAGTTGGTAGAGGGAGTATTTAGGATGATAAAATTCCACTAGTGTGATAAACCTTATCAGAATCGAGACCATTAAAGGGCGTGAGTTGGCACAGGAATCTCTCTAAAAATTGCAATTAAACAATAAGATTTCCTTTCATTAAAATGCGATTCTAAAAAATGCAATTGAACATTAAAGAAAAAAAGAATCCCTCTAAAATGCGATTCTATTCCAGCTATTTTAAAGTTGATCAAAAACGTATTGTCTAAGCCATAAAGCATTAAAATTGACCAAGATTCACGTAAACACTCACGAAGAAAGTAGACAAATACATCATACTTCGTATTCCAATTATTGTTCTCCTCAGTTGACTATGTTCAAAGTATCTAAGTCCCAATTAATTGCCGCCGTAAAATACAAATACACATCAATCCAAAGCACCTACCCGTAAAAACTTCTTTCAAAACACAAAACAAACACAAAATTTGAACCTGTTTTGCACGCTAAAACACAATAATGAGAGACAACAAACAAAACTAAAAGAAATTATACCTCTTGGCGCGCTTTGGATCAACAAGTGCAAGCTCAGAAAGCTTAGCAGCAGAAAGAGCTTTCTTAGCTTCATTCGAAAGAGGACCACTACTTTCAGAACCACTACCCATCAACAATTCAGGTTTAATAAAAGTCGAAGAACCATCCATTGAAACACTATGTTGATGTCTACCTCTCATCAGTCTCTCACTCGTACCACCACCGCCACCACCACCAATTACTAAACTCTCCGAATTCATTGAACTTTGTCCAACATTACTACCACCATTACCATTCTCATTTGATGGTGCTGAATTAAATTTATCAATATCAAGATACATTGAGAAAAAATCATCTTCAGTTTCATCTGAAGGACACCCATCATTACCAGAACCACCAACAACACCTAATTCACTATCAAAACTTATATCATCTGGTAAACTTAGAATCTCTGAATGTGCTCTTCTATGCCCTAGATTTTTTCTTGGTAAATCTGACATTCCACTTATATCATTACTAAAATTATGATGACCCAATTCAGCTGTTTGTTGTAATATTGCTGAAACTGAAGATGGTGTTGCAGCAGAAGAAGATGAAGGGAATGCAGTGTAACGATTCATTGACGGAGGTGGTAACCCCCCTCCGCCACCACCGCCACCGCCACCACCGTGAATTTGGGAGTTTTGAGATTTTTCTTTCTCCATTACACTTTTCTTACTTCAAATTCAAAACCCAATATTTTCTATAAGCTCCTGATGAGAAACAACACTGAGAAAATGCAGATTATATAACAGAAAACCCTAAAGATTAAACGCGTAAATTTCTTTCCTTTTTTGTAGAATTAAAATCTATGTACCTTGAATTTGAAACCCAAACAGTGAATTTCGATTTCTTTCTTTTAAAAGGTATTGAATTGTAGGAGGTATAAATATGTAAAACCCTAGAAAATTGAAAAAATGGGGAATTTTATAATTTATTGATGATTCGAAGAAAAGAGCATAAAGGGATGTCTCCTCTGGGTTGTTTTTGGGGAAGAGAATTATTGCTGATGGACTAAGGATGACGTACTCTTCTTATATTCTTCGAGATTGCTTTGTGCATCTCAAAGATTTTTAACGGCTTGGATCTTAGGAAATTACTTGGTATTTGGTTAAACATTTAAAACCCGTTTTGGTGCATTAGTGTTGGTATGATTGATTGTCAAGGTTAACGCATAAGAAAAATAATTTTAATAATGGGGTTGTTGCATCTACTTGAAGTGTGAGCTTTACTGCAGTTGTCGGAATTGGATTGTGTTTGATGAATGTAATTATGATGAGAATAAGGATAATTAAATTATACACGACGAATGTGAATCCCTAATGAGAGGAAATCATAGTTTTGCAGAGATTTTTAAATTTTTATGGTAATTAGATATGGAATTGATTGTGAATTAAACACCATGAGAGGTACACTTTTAGAAATGAATCAAGGATAATTTGTATAATGAAGTCGCATTCGACGTACATGGTTGATGGAGTCAAATTGGTTCAGCGCATGTGAAGTAGAAAAAGTACCGGAGGGAGTCAAGGTCAGGGGATTAACTGTTGGAAAACAATTAATAAAAAATTAATTTTTAAAGGTTTTAAGAAAAATAATAAATTTATGTTTTCTTTTAAAGTTTTTAAGAAAAATAATAAATTAATCAAATTGTTTTCCTTTTAAAATCCCACATCGGGGAGTTCCTATTTTTAAGTTGTATTATTTCTTTATATAAACAAATTCTCTACTTTTGTAAAATCAATGGGAAAGGGAATTCTCTATTTTTTAGAGAGACCCCGAAGGGAAAATATTTTATAGCGATTTCTTTAACGTTTGCGATTTTCCTAAAGGGTTTTTCGGAGTTGCCAAGCTCAAGTTGAGCATCTACTACATATGCTAGTAGTGGGTATAGTAGGGTGTTTTATCCTTGAAATATTCGTCATGCGAGGGATATAGCATCACTCTTGAGTGTAGCTGGGCGCTAATGTCTTAAGGACAGCGTGTTGAACACGTGACTCACTCTGTTTTTCCAAAGTTTTTCCCTGTTGTTGTTGCAGAGATTTGGGAAGCTTGTGCGTTTCATCGAATCGATCACTTCCATTATAAAGGAGCTAAGTATCAATAACTTTTTCTTATATGATTTTTTCTTATTTTGATTATTGCACCCAACAATCTTAAGACATTAGAGTTTGTAATAATCATGGATGTTAATTGTTGAGTGAAAAATGAAAAACGAATTTTCGGTCATCAATAGAGTTTCGAATTTATCTCTTAACCTAGAGGAATTTCGATGAACCCTTTTGACCTAATGTAGTAGACATCTTTATAGTTACCCACACAAAATTTCAGAATTTTTGGAGTTGTAAAAGTAATTTTTTGATATTTTACAAAACAGAGAAACGTTCCTGAAAAATTCGGACAAGCAGAAATTTGTTGTTAACTAAAGTAGTTTTTTTGGGGTAATCATGAGTTTTTTGAAATGATGATTCAAACAAAGTTTGTAGATCTAGATGTTATCTTCAAAACTAATTTTTCGAAATGGTGAATATAAGGACCCTCAAGATCGTCAACGCTATTAGACCAATCAAGAGATGACTAAGCCGCTAATGACTCGATTAAGTAGAGACGGAATGTTGAATCTCATATGTGGAGGTTGAGTTAAAGGTTGGTGCTAGGTTTGTATGTCAATGCAGATGGGAGCTGAAATGTATGCAAGTGGAACTGGTGTTGCAGGGTTGTTGTAATGATGTTCAGTTGTTGGTATAAGTTAAGATGTGTTTGTTGCAGGTGGAATCTAGTTGTGTAGAGAGTGATTCTGAATCTGAGTTGAATTGAAGAAATGGTGTCAGTACTGAAGTGGTTTGCAGGTGAAGCTGTAGATGATTTGCATATGAAGTAGTAATGGTGTCGATTGATAATCAAGAATGAGAGGCGGTGGTTGTATTTAGTTAAGCTGTAGGGTTGTAATTGAATTAGAAATGCATCATTTGTGTCTTGATCTGTTTGTGTTGTATCATGAGCTTAAATTTATTAGTCATCCTGGTCAATCTAGCTGACTTACCTGACTTAGATCATTTAACTGAGTTGAATCATTTTAGACCTGAGTTGACTTAGTAAATCCAGACCAGACCTTGACCGAGTTGACCAGAATTTGACTCCTTTGATCATTGGACCTTGACTTGACGTTTGACTGACTTTTACTGTTAGACAACCCCTTTGACCGTTAGAGACTGTCAGCTGACCCTGTTGTACCGGGCCTTAGATTAATGGGCCATGCCAGTTCAGGCATAATGGGCCGTGCCAGTTCAGGCATAATGGGCTTGGGCTTAGGACCAATTTTCTTCCTTCTACAAAGTTGTAGATATTCATAAGACAAATATAATGGACTAGAGAATCAACCTAATTGAATTAGTAAACCTTTAGGTATGCTTGAGATATATAGTTAAAATTTGTAGAACCATAAATGTGCTTAGAACCATTAGATAGTTCACTTAGCATATTAATAGAGGATTGTATGAGATTATGTTATGAGCCTTGTGTGAGCCTTTTGGCTAATCTCTTAGAGTGCTTTTGTGATTAACAATTACTCTTTATTAACAACGATCGATCTAAAGAATGAAGAACTGGATTGTGGACTTCGAGGTAGATGTGGTTTGCCTACAAATCAGGTGGAAACTTTTGTACTCTCTTGTAATCATTAAGTTACTTTGAATGGTGAGCATGATGTGTCTTATTATTTTTGAGCATGTCCGAATGTAATTGTACGTTCTTATGTAATACATGTTTGAGTGCTATTGATTGTGTATGTTGCGTATATGCATTGTCTAGTCTCTTCGCGAGGATTGCCTGTGTTCTCCACGGATTCTCGCTAAGCGTTTATAGGTGGGGAAGGCCACGCACTAGTACATAGGCGAAGATCGGTACCCAATATTACTATAGGTCAAAGCAGCCTATTGATTACATAGACCCTAGAAGTTGTTCGGTGGCAGCTGTGGGTTGATATTACTATTTTATACCTATTTTACTATAGGGGGAATGACTCTCTTCCTTGAGGGTACTTGCGGGACACATAAGGGTATCACTGGGTAGTGGAGAATAATAGGCCCCCAACTATCGAATATATGTGGGGAAATTGGTCGTTTGCATATCATGCTTGATTGTTCATTCTTGGTAGTTCGACTGGGTTACTATGATCTCGACTCAGGAGAAATTCTAGGTTCCTGGTAGGATGGGACCTATTGGGAACCTGCTGTGCGAGGTCGAGTCATAGTAATCAAACATTCTTATATATTCTAGACTTAGATGGTGGCATCAGAATTTACGAGGAGTACGCATTCCATAAAAACATCATATGGTACCTGGATTCATGCCATCATTTGAGACTGGAGTTATTCTAGCATCTTCTCCTTCATTAAGTGAGACGAGGTTGGGATGACATATGTTTAGGTTGCTTTATTTCATCTCCGTAGATCCGTCCTTGGCACGAGCAAGATCAGTGCATGCTTTCAGCAATACCTAAGCTATGTAAGGAAGTTGTAAATAGGGTTACGACACCTATATGAAAGTTCAAGGCATGTACTATGCTTAGAAAGAACTCGAAAGCCAGTGATGCATGAAATAACGCATAGGCATTAGCCTCTTTGGCTTTAAACCCTTCGCAGAACAAGCATAAGTTGGAAAGATGTGGAAGCTAAGACTAGCTGCATTATGCTTGTCGAGCATGCTCGCAAGGGTAAATGGACGTGTATTTTCTAAACGCAAAGAGGAGTTTCCTAAAAATAGCATCAGAGTGGAGCATCGGGGAGTTATGGCATGCGCGCCCTGGCCCGACATGCGTAATTTTCAAGTCTGTTACAGTTGGTATTAGAGCGAGTTCCGGAATAACTCTAGGGACTGTGCGTAATGGCTTGTCAACGGATATTTTTCGTCAAAGGAAAGGATTAAGATAGAGAGTATGCCAAATTTGTTCGAGAAAGATTTGTAACTGTTATCCCAGTTACTTTGCGAATCGAGTTGAGGTTATTTAAGTATAATGACTTTGCGAGGCCTAAGTGGCGATCTACCTCGATGGAAACCCGGAAGACCGTTCAGAACAGTAGGCCGACAATGAGACTGATCATTCCCACCCGTTAGCAACGGTCCAACGGAGTGCGTTGTCAAGCCTTCTACCACCCCACTTACGAGTGGCTACATGGAACACCGTCTGTGTTTGTGAATCATGGTTTAAGTCTTGAGTGTTATTGACACCAGTTATGCTTGTAAGCTCAAAAGGAAAACTATCTAACATGAATTATCATTGTACATGGTTCTAGAACACGGACCATAATGTATATTCTTCTGTATAGTTTCAAGGTGGACTTTTCACATGTTTACATGAATTCTTAATAAGAATTTCACTTAGAATGAGAAAGTGTTTGCTTGGGTCTCAAGTTATCTTAGCTTGAATTCGAGCTGCTTAGAGCCTTGAAAATCTATCAATAGAGAGATATTTGTTATAGCTGTGATTTCTTTATCCCTGGTACTTCTGTGTCCCAGTTGCTAAGATAGAGTCATTCTCTATAACCTAGGTTCTTCATGACTGTTGATAAACACGTAGGTGCTACATTTTATATCCATATTTATATTAGCTGGGACTCAATATTTTTACTAATACTGTCGTTTTAAGCAATTTGTAAGAAATACCGGCAATTCCAATCACAGAAGAATAAACGGCTATATCAAATGCTATTTAGCGTTTGCGGAAAAAAAATGACGAAGAAATGTCAAGGCACCTGGACTTATTTTGGCTGCCACTCCACCTTCTATTTTGGCAACAGTTTATTAGCTCATGGCAGGGGAAGGATATAAAGGAAAACAAAGAGTTTTCTTTGTTTATTTCAAGCACTGAAGCACTAGTGGTAGTGGATAAACAACTGGGACGTGCTACCTGTTGAGTCAAATGAGTGGAGGACGTGTCATCTGCTCCAAACACACTTGTCTGTGGTATTTTCCACTCTCTCGTTTCTTATTACAAAAAGCTTCATTCCTTGTTCAAGCTCAAGCTGGTTGTGTTGGTATAAAACAAGAGGGGATCTGTGCTCAAGATAACCAAGAGATGAATCACAACAGATGTAAGAAGAATGGGTGCTGATTTGATTTAGTGTGGTGGTTCATGTGTTGGCTGTTTTAATTTAATGGAAGGCAGTGGTGTTTGTTACTGTCTGTTCCATGGACTTTTGTTTCGAGAAGATGGGTTGGCTTAGATAGTTACCGGCAGAGATGGGTTCCGTCCATTGAAGATGATATCTGTTGACGTGCATGGTCTGAATATATAGTGGGTCTTTCTAAAGAATGGAAAGGTGGTGATGACGAGATTTAGCCGGACGGTGAAGAGAGGTGCTGTAGCCGGGATGTACATGGAGATGGTTGAGACTTGTGTCCACTTGGATGTTAATTGCAGAAATGGTGTGCTGCTACATTTTGCAAGAAGAATACGAAGGTGCTGGTCCTGCTGGAGCTCAAGAGGTGTTCGAAGTTGAGGACCAAGCACAATAAGATGGAGTTCGAGTCTTACTCTTATAATCAGAAGCATCGTCTCTTCAAGTATCTGCTGATTGTATGTGGGGTTTTGGCTCGACTGAGATGGGTCCATCTGCAGCCTGGTAGTAAATGGCAGTGATGGTTTTGCTGTAGAATCTATGGTGGATCATGGCTAAAATGGTGTTGATGGTTTGAACTGGATACAATCATTTGCTGAGTTGCTGTGCAGTCGATGGAGGAAGGTGTTGGATGGACTGAAAGTAGAAAGTGGAGATGTTATATGGGGATGGTTAATCGAATAAGAGTACTACTGCCACCATGCTAATGATCAACTGGAGGTGAAAAAATTACAGCAAGAAGGCATTAAGGTCCGCTTGGTGGCTGGGCTGTTTGTTGAGAGTACTGCGACAACAATGGATTTAAGCGATGGATTCTGTATTGAGTGGTCTGTGTGTTGTGAAACGGTAATGTTAAATGAGCTATGAAGTGGTGATTTCTATATGGATGCTGTAGCTGAGATGGTTGCCATTGGTGATGATGGATAGATGCACATAATGGAAATGGTTGCTGTTCTCGGCTAGGAAATGATTAGACCTACGTTGAATGGAGAAGAAATATCCGATTAGATTTTACTTCTATATTTTTGGTTTGGTACTTACAGTAAGAATATATACTCCATATATTCTGCAGTATTCTTACTATTGATAGATGTGATGTAATCTATTTAATCCTGCTGTAACCCCATTGATAAAAGATTAGAAAACCTAATCACTTTCTTCTCCCGTGAACGTAGGCTACTAACGAACCACGTAACTATTGTGTTAAGTTTCTTCTTTCTTTATCAACAACATGGTATCAGAGCATCTCTAAGATCCTGGCCATTATTCTATAATCAAGCAATAGTCTCTTGATTTTCTTTTATGATGGCACAATCTGATAACAACACTAGTTCAAGGTTAATTTTTGTTCTCTTGAACGATGTTAATTACGTAAGTTGGTCAAGGGCTGCAACTCTTTCTCTTGGGGGTAAGAGAAAATCTGGATTTATAAGTGAGAATAGTGTCCGTCCAGAAGTTAAAGATCCAAAATATGAAGATTGGGTTGGTGATGATCAACTTGTTGGAACATGGCTTCTTCAATCGATGGAGCCACATATTGCAGAATTTTTTTCTTTCTCTGAATCTGCGAAAGATCTGTGGAGTTCTGTTGCTGGCCTTTACAGTTTAAAAAATAATGTTGCTCGTGTGTTTGAATTGAAACGTGAAATTTCTGAAGCTGAACAAGGTGAGAAAAGCTTTACTGAACATTATGGGTACTTAAAGAAAAAATGGGATGAACTCGATTTTTATCGTCCTCATACAACTGATGCAAAAACTCTTTTAAAAAGGGTTGAAGAAGATAAAATCTTTGACGTGCTTAGTAGTCTCAAACCAGAATATGAATATCTTAGAAGCAATATTCTCATGAGTGTTGAATTACCAAGCATGTCTAGTGTTTGTGCGACTGTGCAGCGCGAAGAAACACGAAAGAAATTCATGAATCCTATTTGTAAAGGCCATCAGATATAGATGTAGCTGAATCTAGTGTTTTTTTAACCCAAAAAGATGATAAGAAAAAAGCTTTTGCAGTAGAGAAAGGAAAAAACTTTCGTGGTAAGGGTAAGCGTGAAGTTTTTCATTGTGATCACTGTAACAAATCTGGGCACAACAAAGATAGATGTTGGGATATTTATCCTCATCTTAAAGCTAATTTCGAAAAGAATAAGGCTTCCCGAGCTGCGGTGACGGATAATACTTCATTTACCATGAATCAACTAAAGGAATTTTTCCAACAGCTGGGTAATAAATCGGATCAAAAGTCCACTCATACTGCAGGTAATTTACTCGCTTTTCTCACCTCGACTATTTCCAAATTTAGTACTTGGATTATTGACTCAGGAGCAACATATCATATGGCTAATGATTCTTCGTCGGTTCATCATTTTATTCCTAGTTCTCATAAAGATGTTTCTGTTTCTAATTGAACTCCTGTTCCTATGCTAGGAAGTGGGCAAGTTAACTTTTTTTCTCATTTTCCACCTTCTGATGCGCTTGTTGTTCCATCATTTCCTACTCAGTTACTATCTGTCGGGAAAATCACTAATTTCTGAATTGTGATGTTACATTTACCCCTACTTCGGTCATCTTTCAGAATTGAAAGACGAAGAAGACGATTGCTAAAGGCATTTATTCTCATGGACTCTACCTGTTAAGTTCCAGTGACAAGGCGTGTTTAACCAAAATCTCTCATCAGAATTACATATTTCATAAACGGCTGGGACATCCTTCCGGTCGTATTTTGTTTAGGATTTATCCTTCAATTTCTGTTCAGTCGCAAGTTTGTGATGTTTGTCAATTTTCTAAACAATCTCGCTTACCATTTCCTAATTTCGTGTCTCGATCTACAATGGCTTTTCAATTAATTCATTCAGGCTTATGGGGTCCTGCTCCGGTTGATTCATATGATGGATACAAATATTTTGTCATATTTATTGATGATTGGTCTCGTGCTACATGGATATATTTTCTCAAATCTAAAAATGAAGTTTCATCAGTTTTTCAAGATTTTCATCGTATGATAAGAAATCAGTTTGATGCTAAAGTCAAAACTTTTAGATCAGATAATGGTACCGAGTTTGTCAAGGGTTTTTTACCAGGTTACCTTCGCAGTCATGGCATTGTTCACCAAACAAGTTGTGTGGGTACATCACAGCAAAATGGTGTTGCAGAACGCAAACTTCGCCATATTCTGGTAACAACTCGTGCTCTTATGATTCAAATGAATGTTCCTAAAAATTATTTGTCAGATGGGTCCTTGACAGCTACATACTTTATCAATCGCCTTCCTAGTCGCGTTCTGGATTTTCAGTCTCCGTTAGAGGTATTAAAAAATCACACGCCAGACATTTCTCATCTTCGAATATTTGGATGCGTCTGTTATGTGCACTTACAGGCGAAAGATCGTGACAAACTTGACTCACGAGATGTTAAATGTGTGTTTTTTGGATACTCCTCGACTAAAAAAGGATACTTTTGTTACAATCCAGCTACTCGAAAAATTACAATTTCTCGTGATGTTGTGTTTGATGAAACTACGACTTATTTTCAAGGTGCATCAGGAAGTCGTGCCCAGGGGGAGTCCTTCAGTGATTTGGCACCACTTCCAATTATTGGGAATGACTTACCTACTGTAAAAGATACCCAAAGAGATAACTTTGCAGTTGAGGAATTTTTGGCTCCACAAGATGAAGTAATTCATAATTTAGCTTCAGATGATAATGCTGCTGATCATGATTTGGTTACAGAAAGTGTGCCGGGACAACCTGAACCTACAGTAGTAGAAAACATTGAGGTACCACCAGTGAGGGCGTCAAATCGACAAAATAAAGTTCCTGAAAAATTTAAGGATTTTGTCACATATCATTCCCCTGCTTATCCTATACAGAAACAATTAACCTATGATCATATAGGTCCTTCTCATTCTGCATTTTTAAGTGCTATATCCAGTACCCAAGAGCCTAGAAATTATAATGAAGCCAAATTGAATCAGGTATGGAACAAAGAAATTAAAAAGGAATTACAAGCCTTAGATGAAAATGATACATTAAGTATTGTCAAGTTGCCTCTAGGAAAGAAGACTGTCAGATGTCGGTGGGTGTTTAAAATCAAATACAAAAGTGACAGAACTGTGGAGCGTTATAAGGAGAGATTAATATCTAGAGGATTCACTCAAACATATGGGGAAGACTATAAGAAAACATTTGCACCATTTGCAAAGATGAATACTTTCCGTGTTCTTGTGTCTCTCGCAGTAAATAAAGATTGGAAATTTTTTCAAATGGATGTGAAGAATGCTTTCTTGCATGGAGATCTTGAAGAAGAGCTGTATATGACTATACCACCTGGCCATCCACAAGAAAATAACATCAATTTGGTTTGTAAACTAAAGAAGGCGATATACGGGCTAAAGCAATCACCGCGTACGTGGTATGCAAAGTTGAGCTCAGTTCTTGTTAAAAGTGTGCTTAAGAGAAGCTCTGCTGATTCCTCCTTGTTTATAAAGAAAGGTAACCTTGGAACCTATTGTTTTAGTTTATGTCAACGATCTTGTCATAACAGGAGATAATGAACAAGAAATTCAAAATCTCAAAGCAATGCTTCATTCTAAGTTCGCTATCAAGGATTTAGGGATACTGAAGTACTTCTTGGGTCTAGAAGTGGCTTATTCAAAGAAGGGAATTTTTCTTAATCAAAGAAAATATGTTCTAGACTTGTTACGGGAAACAGGAAAAATGGGAGTAAAACTTTGCGATACTCCTGTCCAAAATGGTAATAAGCTTGATAACGATGGTGATTTGCTAGAAGATACAGGTTCATACCAAAGATTAGTTGGAAAACTAATTTATCTTACCATTACCAGATACGATATATCATATGCAGTAAGCTTAGTTAGTCGTTATACGCATGCTCCAAGGGTTAAACACATGAAGGCGGTTACCAGGATTTTACAGTACTTAAAAGGGTCACCGGGTAGGGGAGTTCTGATGAGTAAAAGTGGAAATGATTCAGTGTCTATTTACTGTATAACAGCCTACTCTGATGCTGACTATGCAGGATGTCCAGTTGATCGCAAATCAACAACTGGGTACTGCATTTTTTTGGTGGTAACCTGGTCACATGGAAAAGTAATAAACAAAATATTGTTTCTCGATCTAGTGCAGAAGCAGAGTATAGAGCCATGGCGTCAAGTATATGCGAGATTATGTGGCCTGGGGCATTGTTGAAAGAATTGGGATTCCTCTCATCTCAGCCAACCAAGATGTTTTGCGATAATCAGACTGCAATACATATTGCTTCGAATCCTGTCTTCCATGAGCGTACGAAGCACATAGAAGTGGATTGTCACTTCGTTAGAGAGAAGATGTTAGCCAAAGTAATTTGCATTCCTTTTGTTCGTAGCCGTCAGCATCTTGCAGATGTTTTCACTAAATGTTTACCTGCTGCGCAATTTAAAGGGATATTGTCCAAGTTGGGCTCTATCGATATCTTCGCACCAAATTGAGGGGGAGTGTTGAATGGAGAAGACATATCCAATTAGATTTTACTTCTATATATTTGGTTTGGTACTTACAGTAAGAATATATACTCCATATATTCTGCAGTATTCTTACTATTGATAGATATGATGTAATCTATATAATCCTGCTGTAACCCCATTGATAAAATATTAGAAAACCTAATCCCTTTCTTCTCCCGTGGACGTATGCTACTTCCTAACCACATAACTACTGTGTTAAGTTTCTTCTTTCTTTTATCAACAACAACCTAAATGTCACAAGTTTTATGGCTGTGAATCAAGAGTTGAGGCATATTTCTGAGCTGGATAAGGAAATTGACCAGGGAATGGAGATGATAAGTGACGGAAGTTTGTGACTGAAGGTGTTGGTTAATGGTGTTGGATGACCAAACTCTTCAATAGCATCTGCCGTTCAAACAGGATGCAAAATGAGTGGCGAAGAAGCGTCATCGTGTCGATCTTTAAGAATAAAGGGGACATCCATAGTTGTACTAATTACAGGGCATCAAACTTATGAGCCACACAATAAAACTCTGGAAACGTGTTATCGACCGTCGGTTACGAGGGAAATCGAGTGTTTCGAAGAATAAGTTTGGGTTTATGCCAGGGAGATCCACCACTGAAGCGATTTTCCTGGTTAGACATATGATGTAGCGCTATCGAGAACAAATGCGTAACCTGCATATGGTATTCATAGACCTTGAGAAGGCCTATGACAAAGTCCCAAGGGAGGTAATGTGGTGGGCACTCGAACAAAAGAGGGTATCACCTAAATATATATCCCTTATCAAGGATATGTATGAGGGAGCGGTTACATGGGTCATGACATGTGAAAGTGTCTTGAATGACTTCCCTATGTATCAACATCGGACTACACCAAGGGTCAACTTTGAGCCCGTATCTGTTTGCGCTAGTACTGGACCAATTCACGAAGGATATACATGGGGAGATCCCTTGGTGTATTCGCGGATGGGACATAAAGAAGGACATTAGACACATATCCCTTGGGTTTATGCCCGTATCTTCGCGGATGATGTGGCACTTATTGGGGAGTCTAAGCAAGAGATAGAAGGTAAGCTCGAGCTGTGGCGTCAGACTCTGGAATCGAAGGGCTTCAGACTCAGTAGAACAAAGACTGAGTATTTGAAGTGCGATTTCGACGAAAACGGGATGGATGATGGATAACTGTTACTAGACGTCCAGATTATACCAAGGAAAGAATCCTTTCGATATCTGGGATCTATGATCCATAGTGATGGGGACATAAAGGAGGACATTAGACACAGATCCCAGTCAGGATGGGCTAAAAGGAGACTGGCGACTGGAGTCCTCGGGGATCGTAAGGTCCCATTGAAACTGAAACGAAAATTCTACAGGACAACAATCAGACCCGCGATGCTGTACGGAGCGGAATGTTGGGCAACTAGAAGATCGTACCTCATGGGGATCCATGTGACGGAAATGAGGATGCTAAGGTGGGCATGTGGACACACAAGGCATGATAAAATTAGAAATGATTGTGTCCGTGGGAAACTTGGGGTAGCACCAGTGAAAGATATACTGTCAAAACATCGGTTACGCTGGTTCGGGCATCTCCAACGAAGACCACCGGACGCCCCAGTTCGGTTAGGACGCATCACACGGCTGGAAAGTAGAATGAAGCGTCCGGGACGACCTAAACTCACATGGGAGGAACTGATTAAACGAGACCTGACTGACCGAGGCTTGGAGAGAGAGTTGGCGCTCGACAGAAATGTGTGGAAAACAGCGATTCACGTGAAGGAGGTATGTACACGAGGTACGTGAGTTGACCCTATTACCTTTGAATTTTGTCAATTTTATTAGTAGGATTGTCTAAACCGCGAACATGTAAACAACCATAGCAAAATTGTGAATGGGGGAGACCCCTCCAGTAGCTCTGCAGCTCGCGGGATTGTGAATGGGGGAGACAAATGAGTGGCGAAGAAGCGTCATCATGCCGATCTTTAAGAATAAAGGGGACATCCAGAGTTGTACTAATTATAGGGCATCAAACTTATGAGCCACACAATGAAACTCTGGAAACGTGTTATCGACCGTCGGTTACGAAGGAAATCGAGTGTTTCGAAGAATAAGTTTGGGTTTATGCCAGGGAAATCCACCACTGAAGCGATTTTCCTGGTTAGACATATGATGTAGCGCTATCGAGAACAAATGCGTAACCTGCATATGGTATTCATAGACCTTGAGAAGGCCTATGACAAAGTCCCCTAAGGGAGGTAATGTGGTGGGCACTCGAACAAAAGAGGGTATCACCTAAATATATATCCCTTATCAAGGATATGTATGAGGGGCGGTCACATGGGTCATGACATGTGACAGTGTCTTGAATGACTTTCCTATATATCAACATAGGACTACACCAAGGGTCAACTTTGAGCCCGTATCTGTTTGCGCTAGTACTGGACCAATTCACGAAGGATATACATGGGGAGATCCCTTGGTGTATTCGCGGATGGGGACATAAAGGAGGACATTAGACACATATCCCTTGGGTTTATGCCCGTATCTTCGCGGATGATGTGGCACTTATTGGGGAGTCCAAGCAAGAGATAAAAGGTAAGCTCGAGCTGTGGCGTCAGACTCTGGAATCGAAGGGCTTCAGACTCAGCAGAACAAAGACTGAGTATTTGAAGTGCGATTTCGACGAAACCGGGACGGATGATGGAGAACTGTTACTAGACGGCCAGATTGTACCAAGGAAAGAATCCTTTCGATATCTGGGATCTATGATCCAGAGTGATGGGGACATAAAGGAGGACATTAGACATAGATCCCAGTCAGGATGGGCTAAAAGGAGACTGGCGACTGGAGTCCTCGGGGATCGTAATGTCCCATTGAAACTGAAACGAAAATTCTACAGGACAACAATCAGACCCGCGATGCTGTACGGGGCGGAATGTTGGGCAACTAGAAGCTCGCACCTCATGGCGCTCCATGTGACGGAAATGAGGATGCTAAGGTGGGCATGTAGACACACAAGGCATGATAAAATAAGAAATGATTGTGTCCGTGGGAAACTTGGGGTAGCACCAGTGAAAGATATACTGTCACAACATCGGTTGCGCTGGTTCGGGAATCTCTAACGAAGACCACCGGACGCCCCAGTTCGGTTAGGACGCATCACACGGATGGAAGGTAGAATGAAGAATCCGGGACGACCGAAACTCACATGGGAGGAACGGATTAAACGGGACCTGATTGACCGAGGCTTGGAGAGAGAGTTGGCGCTCGACAGAAATGTGTGGAAATCCGCGATTCACGTGAAGGAGGTATGTACATGAGGTACGTGAGTTGACCCTATTACCTTTGAATTTTGTCAATTTTATTAGTAGGATTGTCTAAACCGCGAACACGTAAACAACCATAGCAGAATTGTGAATGGGGGAGACCCCTCCAGTAGCTCTGTAGCTCGCGGGATTGTGAATGGGGGACCCCCCCCCCCCCCCCCCAGTAGCCCTGCAGCCGGGACACGGAATATGTGTATACATCACCTCAATGGTCGCGAACGCGTAATCCCACTGAAGTGATACCCACTGCACCCTCTGTACCGAAAGAGAACAAGACGCTGGATGTGTTAAGGAATTACTCTTGCCTTCGGGAAAGTTACGCCTAGACCTGCAGGCATCCGGTGTAAAAACTTTAGCCGCATCTCTGGAGATAAGATCGATACGCGGTTTATCTCCGCTCGACCCGGTACTTGTTACTGGAAAACGAGCTCTGGTTTCGGTTTTGGTGTTGGTTAATGGTAGTCTGTCTGAGGAGTTGGGTCTAAATTGGAGTAGTTGCACGAACCATGGCAACTACGTACTGGGGTGAAGAGTTAGATGCTCTGACTGAATATGGAAAGTGATGGTGTTGCGAGTGTGAGAAGGAGTTCGATTTTAATTAGAATGGCCCGAGTTTGCAAATGGGTGCCAGTGGAGTTTTGGACTGGGATTTGGCATTTTGCTAGGTATAGATTAATCTTGCAAGGGACTTTATATTGGAACAGAGAACAAAAGAAAAAGGAGTTCGGAGAGGGCGGCTACAGAGCCGTGAATAGGGAAAGAAGGGTTTGCAGTTTTATTGTTCTCTTCTTGTCATGTCTTGCTAGTTTTCCATGTTAGGGTGACGGATGAACTTGTAGATGTTATTTCATTTTTTGTTCTAAAACAAAGTCAGTTTTATGCTTAATGATGTTTGAGTGTCTCAATTGATAGGTTTGATTATAACTCCTTCATGTTTTATGCCAAGTATATGTCATAGTTCGATAGTAAACAAATTCATTTTATAGACTTGATTGATTATTTACCTATGATTATTTCTTGACTATCTATGCCATGTATATTTAGTGCTTTATTTGGTCAAATACCTAGCGACAAACCCTTATGTTCCTTTCATTACGGTATTTCCCAACAAGTTTCTGGATGACAAATATCTAATTTTAAGTCGAGACCAAGCATATCTTTTAAACATTTATAATGTTTTTTGTTAAAGGGAGAGTAAAAAGTGATTTGAGGAGTGCGAAAATCGCATCAACTCACCAATCTTACTTATTCAATATTTTCTTGTATCTCGGACTAAAATATCCTTAATCAACAGACCCAATAGATACCTAAAACTCAGGCCATTCTCTAAACAACTCCACCACCGTCACCAATCTCATGCGAGGAAACGTGGGTGGCACTAAGAAAAGATCCAGCTTCTAAGCAATTTTTTTTTCTTATGTTCTTGTTGATGCGTACGAAACAAAATCCTAATTCCTAAACTTGAATTTCATATTATCTAACTCTTATAACTCAGGAGTCGGGCATTGATAAGGATTGATAAATTATTCCCATCTCCCACTGTAATAATCTCAAATTTGACAAGTCATAAAGATCCCATTCCAAAAAATAAGAAGATAAACCCCATGTGCCTGGTTTTTCTTTTTCTGAAACTAACCCATTGAAGCAATGAACAAACGGAGCATCAATAAAATGACTTTTATTAAGAAAGACTCTAAATGCAATTGAATCTCAGTGTAAGTAAGAAATGGGTTTTTGTTGAATTTTTAAATTTTTTTGGTAAGCTTTATTTTTGATTTTTGATTATTAGGGTTTGGTACCCTGTTTTTGCTAAGATTTGGGGATATTGATTTATAAATGTCGAACAGAACCAATCAAAAACCATATGAAAGTTGCAATTCTGATGAAGGAATTTTGTCTTTCTTTTAATATTTATGTTGCTAAAGTTGAATAAGGTGGTCTCGGGTGATGACAGGAGGGTAACTTGTAATGGTGGTTGCTTGATGCTTTGTGGTTGTCAGTTGATGGTGGTGCAGGATTCGATTTGGAGTCACCGGTAGTTTTTGGTGGTGGTGGTTGTTCAAGAGATGGGTGAGCTTTTTGCAGTAAATGAGTGGGTGTAATTAGGAGGTTAGTTTTGTCCGAGTTAAAAATATATATTGGATCGGTCTTGATTAACGAGTTGACTAAGATTTTGCACTCCTCGAATCACTTTTTGCTCTTCCTTTAACAAAAATCTTTATAATTGAGCTTTTTATCAATAAATCTTCCATATAGGATGCTATGTGTTGCTTCCCTGTATGAGTAATATGAGACTTTTGTGATAGGATACATATGAATTCAACTCTACAATGGAATTCCAGAATCCCTAACATGTTTGTCACCGTTGATATTTCTTTCGTCCACAATAATTTGATTCGTTTAGATTAGGTTATCCTACATATTTATTTTCTTTGATTAGTATCAGTTAGAGGTATTTTCACACTCTTCGTCGGAACGAACCGTATTTGCCATTGTCTACACTTTTGACACTGTGCGCTTAAGGTATTACAAGAAGTCGGTCTACCGACCCATCAATTGTATTCTAGGTTACAACTTGATGACTTCGCTTAGGGATTCATGAAGTCGGTTCATACTTTCTTTTACTTGATAGTTCTTGTATCCTGATCTTGTTCTTATTGATCTTCAAGGTTTTCTTACTCTCATATCAGGAACGAGATAGATAGAAATTGCAAAGTTCTCTTTGTTTTAGACTTTGTTTTTAATTGTGATGCCTCAAGATAAATATCTAAAATCTTCTTTGATTTGTATGGATTGTTCTTGACAGGGGATTAGTAATCCAGGCTTCTGAGCTAACTGAGTGTGTAAATTTTCAGGATTCATGCTAGATTCCGTCTATTGCAAACAAATTTCCAAACCTATATTGTAAAAAAATAAAAAATCAAATAGGCTTACTTGTTAGAGGAGATTGGTATCAAATATTCAATTAGGTTGAAGCAACTTAGGCTGTCAAGGATGTCATCTAAGGAAATTAGTTGCATAAAGTCTTGTGAGGTTCAAGGGATGTAACGATCACGACTTCAGCTGAATTGCTTGGCGGGTTGATTCGGTTTCAACTACATTCCAGTACGAAGTATGATAGTAGGATAGTGTCTGTAGTGGCTTAGTACAATTTGTTGTTCAAAGATGGACGAGGTCTCGAGGTTTTTCTATAGGTGTAGTTTTTCTAGCAAAAACTCTCGATGTCTTTTGTTTTTCTTTTTCCGCATAATGTTTTATCTTTATAATGGGAATATCACAAGTAGTACGTATTTGATTTAGGAAATTTAAGTCCTTATTAATTGAGATAAAAAACAAGACTCACTCTTGTTGAATTCATATCTCGAAAGATATATTGCAAGTTTCATACTTGTTAGAATTCGGAACCTCTCGCGATTTGGAAACGACTGATTGATCTTGGATATTGATTTGTGAGATATTGGATACGACTAGATTGATCTTGTATAAAAAAATGTAGGGTCTCGCGATATCCAAGATGTAAGGAGCATGGCTGAAGTTGGTGCTAAAAACTGGACTTGGTTAGTGTTTGTAACGGCTTAATACATGGCTATGCTAAAAACTGGACTTGGTCTCGGGGGTTTTTTGCACATTGCAGTTTTTCTCGTCAACAAAACTTTTGGTGTATTGTGTTTTTTTCCCATTAAATTATTTGTCATCATTATAGAAAAATCACAACAACATTTAAGCTTAAATTTAATAAATAAAGATTACAAGATTTTTTTCATGTTGGATTTCGGTTCGCGTATAGTTCGGTACATAATAGGTGATTCTAGGATATTAAATTGAATTTAAATTTTAAACTCAAAAATCTCTTAAACCCTAAAAGGATATTTGTCTGGGGGGTGGGATGGGGGGTTGTGTCATAAGAACATCCGTCCGCGTGTGAAGATTGAACTCGGCGTGCGATGCACAACCGCGGGCGTGAGAAGCAAAAACGTCATCGGTTAAATACCCAGCCTCTCTTTCCCAATGACTATAATTTTTAAACCTATAAATTACTTCATCCGAATTCATTTTCACTCCCACCACTATTACCTATTCTTTTAAAATTCTTCTGAACAAAATTTTCTTCTTCGTAAACGAAGTCTTGATATAAAATGAGCGAGTTGATAAGATAAACGGTCAATAGTTTAAAGAAAAAAATAGATCGAAGAAATGAACCACTACCGTGGTCTGCCACAAATATAAATTATACTCAAAATCGTGAAGCAGAGTTTGCTTCCCCGAGTTTCGTTGCTGCTCGATCATTAGTCCAAGGTCATGTGTCGAGGCTTCAAGAGTGGTCTGAGAGTTATTATAAGATGAAAGGTGCATTTTCAGACTTCACTAATGATTTAATCTACGACTGGTTGTAAATTAAATCAGATTACATATGTTTAACACCTTAAGCGTTACACTAACTTCACTAATTTCCGAAATGGAACTAAGTGGAACAACAACTACTAAGAAGGGGTTCAAATTGCAACACCTTAAGGATTTTGAAACAATTTCCGAAATGAAAAACCATATTTTTCCATCTTCGCCATTCATCTTTTGATCTTGTTATCACCTTGTTATCCATTTCACCCCGGGATCTATATCGATTGACTTGCATGGTTGAAGCTACAAATTCACTTACTTCTTTTAATCGAATTAAAATGATTTTGTATTTTGTATTTAGCACGATGACTCGGGTTACTGGTGCCGCTGCAGAATCCCTCGTGAATAACCGCCCAGAAATTCACCCATGGATACAGTGTTGAATCAAGCTGAGTTAATAAAAAAACATAGTTTCTTCAAATAGCTTCATCTTCTTCTGCAGTATACGGGGCTCAACGGTCGAGACATCTTTCAACAAATTTGTTGAACTGAAGAATTTTTTTAATCCCAAGGAAGAGTAAAAAGACTAGAGGTGTAGAATGAAGAATTTTTTTAAGCGCAAAGAAGACTGAAGAGACTAGAGGTGTAGAATGTGTGAATTTGGAGTTGAAATGATGAGTATTTATAAAACTCAAAATACTAGCCGTTGGATGAACAAACTTTGTAGCTGCTGAGATGTAGTCGTTGGCGGCTGCAGATTACACGCTGGAGGTTTATGATCAAGCGCTGGCGGATTATCAGAATCCCCGCGCTTTGTGTGAATCCGCTGGCCTGTTTTTTCAGTCCGCGCGGCTCTTCATTAAACTCCCGATTAATGATAAAACTCACTCAACAAACCAACAAATTTGTTGGTTTGACTATCCGTTTTTCATGTTAGTTAGTCCATAGTGGGAGCAAAATGAACAAATCTGTTATTTGTTCATTTCATAGGAATTGCTCTAACTGATGAAAGATCTGCATTTGAAGTTGTTTCAGCTAAAGATGATTCACGAGCACCACTCTATTAGATTGAAAGTCTTTGTATGCATTGCCATGAAAATGTAAGATTTTTTCAGAAATCATTCTTTTAATTTTCTCTTCTTCCATTTAGATGTGTTTAAATTGAATGTTTCATTAAAATTTCATGAAATTTCATCATAAAGGTGTAAGCTTTGTGTGAAATTTAAAGGTTTAAACTTTCATTGTGCCAGTGTTATTCAGTTTTGTTTGTAATTAGGGTATTTACGAGGGATTTTTTTACATTTTTTGGTGTTGCAAACTTTAGATAGCTACGCCTACGTTGAAGAAAAGGAACAAACTTTTATGATTTACTATTATCTTGTGTTGATTTCAGGTAGTGTCGATGGCCTTTGAATGCCCGCACGAGAGGTAGTTGTCTAAATTAGTTTTGTAGAAAACCTGATATCAAAGACTTAACGAAAGAACACAAAAAACTAAACTCAAACAAACTTCTCTTAGTTGATATATTTCGACACTTGGCTTAACAACATATTTATATGTTTTACAAACTTGACTGTCAAGCAATAAAGACTTTCCTAACATAATCAAACTCTAATAAAGAAATTTCTAGAGAATTCTCACCTAAACAAACTCTAAAACCAGTAAAACTTGCAACCCAAGCAGACTTCTAAATTCCGTACTACGTGTCAACAATACTTGTTGATCCATTCACTTCATGTCAACTGTAACAGTTGATCCAACCATACTCGGTCAACTCTCATAGTTGATCCATACTATTGTATCAACAACTTTTGTTGATCCCTTCTGTCTTCTTCATAGTATCTTGGTTTATTCTTCAACAAGTTCATACGTACAAAAATTACATGGCTACGTAAATGGTAAAACGTAGAGGTCCATTTCCAAAACCGGGGCGCGGGGAATCAGTTGCTGATGATTTAACATGATTGTTAGTAGGCAACATGTTTTTTTTCCCATCCGTCAACCTGTTTAGGGTTAATGCTTTAAGAAGGGTCAGGATAGCTCAGCTGGTAGAGCAGAGGACTGAATATCCTCGTCCGACAGATGCTCCAGCCTCTAGTATATCCTCCATGTGTCCAAGTCAAGCATAAAGGTTGTTAATTCCGGAGCAGTACCAGATGCCACGGTGTATTTACATAGTTTTCCCTTTACCTGCAAAGGATTTCTATCAACTTTGGGTATACAAACATTTTGAAACAGCGCGAGCACAATCTTCTCCGCAGCAACATGAAGAACATATCGTCTTTGATTGTCTAGTGACTTCCAACAATCTGGACAGTTTGGGATCACATTTTCTATCACAGCTGTTCCACCACCTTTATGAGCAACACCGGCAGCATAATGAACAGCATTCATATATGGCGTCATTGTTCCTTGCATGGCCAACAAATGAATCAACAGGAAGAATAATTAGAGTTATTACCATTTTAACTTTGTTAGAGTCGACTGCCTAGCAACTGATTCAAATGAATCAACATGCAAGCTTAGATATTTGTCATACTGATCAAGTGCCCCGTTCTTGTTCTCGTCTGTGTTGTCCGATGATTGAAAAAAATCTTCACTATAATGATCGAGTTGTGCTAGGTTGATATATACAATCATCTACAAAATTGTTTACATGACTTAAAACTAGAAACGTGGGTTCATAGTTAGATGTTCCTACACCAGAGAAACCTTCCATCTTAAAAGAATTTTTAACATTCAGTTTAGTAAAATATTGGAATAAACAGAGTAAATATACTACTCTCCGAATGGTTCAAATTACACAATAAACCTCTCTTCACTTCTGAAAGATTTCTTGAAAGATACTTTTATAAGAGATTTTTATTAAGAGATTTGATCAAAAGATCAGAGACATTACAGGTACTCTTTATATGGAAAAGCTACAAAAAAAAAAAAAAAAGACAGTTTCTGTTGTAAAACAGAAATACAGCTCATTCAGACAGCTACTGCAGTGTAATGACAATTACAGCAGTAATGACTCAGCAGTAATCATGTGTAAACCACATGTGTACAATAACTCACTTATTCTTACAACTTCAAAATAATTCGGATAGGTAATGTTTTTCAACATTAAAGTATCAATCTGAAACGGGTCAGGATAATCATCAATCTTTTATTTCCAATTTACATCATCTTCTTTCATCCATTTCGATATCTTGTGGATCACAAAGAATGCCAAAGCGAAGAAGATGCTACCAAGAGTACAAACAGGAATTGCAAGTCCAGGCAAGTGGCTTAACACTGTATAGTTTCCAGTCACAAATGCTACCATCATTGCGAGGATAGCAAGCAGATTGCAGAGAAGTGTCCTTGTAAGTAGGATTGTTTTCTTGTATTCAGGGTCTTTCAGCCACATTGATAACATTTTGCCCACAAATTGGATTAAAATTGCCACAGCAGAGAGAACCATGGCCAGACTGTTAGAAACTATAAACACTATAAAAGACGGTTTATCAGCTAGTAAGGCCATGCCTTCGTCTGGTTTTTTGTCGTTGTAACCTCCAGGTAATGTAAAATTAGCTGCAAATGCAACAGTTGCTATGAGTGCTGCCACCACCAGAAGGGTTTGGTTATAATACTCCATTTGTTCTCTCATCATTTTATCTGCTTCTTTAGTCTCAGCTGCCTCTTCAGCTTCGGTTTTTTCAGCTGTTTTTCCATATTTGTTTCTCTGGTTTCAAAGTTCTTATTAGTGATCATTAAAGCATGTAGCAAACCATAAAAAAACTACAGCAAGAAACTAAAAAACCTAGTAGAATTTGTACATCCATAACCCTAAAAGAGAACCTATAGATCACTAAAGCCGCACTTATAGTATAATAGAAGGTATAGCATGTTATTCTTAGTTCTACACGCGAGGCCTTGAAATCACAGTGTTCAAGTTAAAGGTCTGAAGAATGGAAACATTGCCCTCTGACGTGATGTTGTTTGTAGGATTGGTACGTACTAGGAAAGGCTAGCCCGCACCATTATCATTCTTTGACATATACTCAAATGTTTTTACCATCATCTTACAAGTTGATGGTCTGTCGTCTATCTAATTAGTCTATATCTACTAAGGGGGACTCTATAAAGTAGACTTAGGATGAGAGTACTCATCATTTCTAATAGCATATTTGGATATACATCCAGAAGCAGACTCTTCACTTCTAGAAATTAATAACCAGGAAGATAATTTGGGTACGATATTTGAGAACAGCTTCTAGAAGCTAAAAGTCATTTTTTTGTGAAACAAAACGTTTTTGCTTCTGACATCTGCTCCACCTTCTGCTTCTGGAGAAACAGAAACATTTATGTTTCGAGTATCCAAACACGTTACTAGACTTTAGGTTGATTAATAGAATTGTCTAGTTATATCCACAATTTTTTTTACAAATATAACCTATTCTTGGAGAAGACAGTGTGTGAGGGGTGAATGTATGTTTTGCGAAAAGGCCGGGCTAATGTCGTGTTTATCACCACCTTTTTAAATGCACATGGAATCAAACTCAATTAACTAATTCTGGCGTATGTGTTCAGTTCAGTACGTAGTTGGACTAGATACTTTATATTCTAAAAGATAAATACTAGTATAAATCACTGGTAAAATGAGAGATGCTGGTCGCATACTAATAAGAAACATTCTAAGAGTAGAGGAAAGAGAGATCCGCACCTGTATGTTAAGATCATTCTCGAGGTACTTAAAGTTGTACCCCTCACCCCTGAACCAGTCTCTCCCGATCCGCTGCATTCTGGCGTTAGATTCGAGAATTTCATAGAACACATTGCTCATTGCAGCAGGTGTATCTCCGTTTTTATTTTTCTTTCTTAAGATTGCGTACACGGTCAAATCTGAGCTAATCTCTTTTAGAACGAAATTGAGTACATGGGAATTATTATTTTGAGCTGCAAGATGAAGAAAATTTCTTCCTTCATTGTCTAGCACTTCACAGCAATCCATGCAATGTCGAAGCATAATTTTCATTACATCGTTAGAAAGTACTTCGTCAGACTCCCAACTTTGAGCATCTTTTGCAGCAGCGTAATGGAGAGCTGTCATGCCATCTTTATCAGACATGTAACAAACAGATGGATCGAGTTTCAACACCACATCGATGAACTCAGCGTTATTGCAATGTACTGCATAATGAAGTGCCGTACACCCATTTATATCGACTTCTTTCACTATATGTCTCAAAGGATAAACCAATTTTGAATGAGCCCCTGTTGGAAATATTCAATATATCAACTTTGAATTTCAAATTTAAGAATATACGAATAAGTTTGAATGTGCCCCTGTTGGAAATATTTAATATTTGTAGAAATTAACGGTTAGTCCCATTTTTTCCCCTTGATATATCAACTGTTAATTTGGAATTCAAGAACATTTGAATAAATCGGAGCTTTTTTCTCGAAGGAAAATTGGAGGTCATCGGATCTCTTCTTTTTGGCAATAGGCCCATAACAAAATTTCGGGTATTCATAGTAAAACTCACCAAGAATTTCACGTGGAGTAACTCCGAAAGATAAGGCCTAGAGTCTTAGAAATTGGGATAGCTCGGACAGGTTTTCGTGAAACTCAATCATTGGGATAGGTCGGATAGGTTTGGCAAATTTACTAACTTGGAGAGCAAGGAAACCAACAATAGAGACCGACTTCGACCATTGGAAAACTAGAAAAGCTTTTGAGTTGCAAGGGCAGAGCTTCTCTTAAATGTAGCTCATGCATTTATTAATCATAATCCATTTAAAATAAGTGCTTGAGCTAATTAAATAGACCTTCGTTATAGTTCCGTACAACCCACGAAATTATTCATAAATATTATATATAGTCCAAAATAATAATATAATAATTAAATCATTAAATGTATAACAATTTTTTTTTTATAATTTGTATAGTAAAATTTATGTAAGATATGAGACATAATTAATGTTTTCGACAAATGATCAATGCCCTCAAACAATTTTAGTTTAATCCTGGATTCCTGATTAAGAAAAAAGAAAATCATTTTTAGGAAGTTAATCAAAATCTTAGTTAACTCCATTCCGATTGATGTTGTCGTGGAATTTTATTTAGGGAACTATTAGAATATACACCTGATCAACTTTAATGTAATTATGATTGAGAAAAACATATTATTTTAGAGAAACCATGAATTATTGTTTATTTTGTGTTTGGTGGAAAAAATAAGAATTAGGGTTTATAATTTGACAATTTGTGGGAGTATTAAAAGAATAATTATAATTAATTAGTTCGAAGTATGATTAGAGAAAAACATTAGGTGATCATAAAAAATTAACAGGGTGTTAGTCCTCAAGGGAGTTGGGTGTAGTTGGGTTTTTTTCCGTTAGTCGTGGGGGAGTTCAAAGGAGCCTCTCAAAATCCCCGTTAGTCGTGGGAGAGTTTAGAAGAGTCTCCCGAACTTCCTAGAAAACCCCGTTAGTCGTGGGGGAGTTTGAAAGAAACTCTTAAACTCCCTATTAGTGGTAGAAACTAGAATGCTAGGGAGTTGGGGTTTTTTGGGGAGTTCTAGGGAGTTCATAGTGTATTTTGCCTCACTCCAAATCTCTCAAAAGAGTAGAGATTTTGGGAGAGTCTCTCAAACTCCCTACACTCAAAACAACAAACTCTCTCAAACTCCCTATACTCTCTTACACTCCCTCAAAATCCCCAAGATCCAAAATACATTAAACTCCTCCCAACTCACTCGTGGACTAACCCCGTGTAAGACTTATTTAGTTTTTCATTTGACATAAATTTTTTGATTATGGTTAACAAGTGTGCTGGTTATAAATAATTTATAATCAAGAAAAGCCAAAATATAGACCATAATATACCTTGAAAGTCGGAGTAGGAATTTCGCATTGCTAGTGCATGTAACACTGTACGTCCACCCGAGGCACCATAACTTTGAGATGGACGAATCTCGAGTATATGTTCCACAAGTTCGGCAGTTCCGAACTTGATCGCAAGGTAAAGTGGAGTCTCGCCAAAATCGTTGGCAAGATAATCAAAACCTGGGTCTGCCCTTATCAACAACTGCGGTATCCCAGAGTTGGCTTGATAGTGCAGTGCCTCGTGAAGCGCCGTATTATTCATTTTGTTTGCAATGCTCACAAGTTGCTCCACATTCATTTTAGTTGCACCATTATCAGCTGCCGGTACCAATTCAGTCATTATTACGCCCTTTTCGACATCATTGACAGAATCTTCATCTCCCCTTTGATTATAATGATGGAGCGCATGAGAATCTGGGCCTGCGAGATTAATAAAAAGCGAGATTATTTCAGTTGACCCCATCCTTACTGCTATATGCAAGGGAGTATCTCCGTTCATGTTCTGTTGCATTAACATCTCCAACGATTTTGATGAACCACATTGCTTAAATATTTCTTCCACTAAGGTTACTGATTCTGATAGCTGCACGGCAACGTGTAGGGAATTGTTGTTGAAATGGGTTTGGCGGAGAAGATGGTTATCAACGTCGAACTCATCCGATTTCGGAGCTGTTATCACCAGTAGTTGTTTCAGGGAATCAATATCCCCTGATTTTATCGCTTCATACAAACTGGAAAGATCTGTACTAGTTTGTTCGGATCTAGAACTAGAACTCGCCATTTCTAGATCTATCGTTGGAGCCAAAAGGTCTGCGTTAGATGTAATCAGATGGAAGATATATACAGAGAAAGACACCACGAGACCTCAAAATGGGAAGATAGTGCCGTACATGTCAACCATCCTTATATACAGTATAATATTACTTATTAGGAATCTAAAGCAAGCTCGTCTCGAAAGAATCCTTCCACACTATAGAAACATTATAGTCTGTCCGTTTTTACACACATACCTGACTATCTTTTAGAAATGGACGGTGGAAGAGTAAACGTTCATGTGATATTTCAATATTTTAAGGATTAACTTTCTCTTTTTACGATCTTATCCAAATCGAATACTTCCAAGTTCCAACTAATCCATCCATCAAAGAATGTGAGAATATATTTAGAATCCCACATAACTTGAGTGTGAAATAAATGTGGCTTCTTCCCTATTAAGGAAACTTTATGGAAATGGAGCTTTCACTTTTATGGAAATTGCAAAAAAAAAGTAGAAAAAGTGAGATGTCGATTTTGGCAAATAGGATTGTTATTTCTCGTTTCCATTGCTTTTTTTTTTCTGTAAAAGTAGGATGTGTGAGTGTGAGTAGGATGTTATTCCCAAATTTGGCATTTTTTAAGATTACAATTTTGGCAACTATGCTCTAAGTCATGGTTTACTTTTTTTTTTATAGCAAGCTCTCATCTCAATTTTGGCAACTGCAGCTCCACTACACGTGATTCGGAGAGGATTATGGGGGTTATGCTCACACTCCCACGTGATTGGACGTTTAAGGTTAAAGTCTCCACGTTTTCCGGGGAGGAGTTATGCGGAAGCATTAATACTTTCCTCTGGTTACGGGTTAGAATCCTAGTTAGCAATTAGGCGATCGCAAAAGTTTGGACTTGTAAAAACGCGTATTAAACTGTTAAGTAAAATGCAAATTCGATCGATTATGCATGTCAAATACGGGTAATGCCGCAAAATGTAAGAATTCCTCAATTCACGTTTAATTGTTTCACATTTGTTAATGCCGCACAAAAAGATCTATATATATTAAATATTGAGAAAATATTTTTTTGATGGTAGAAGAGCATTATTTATCATAGATCCTCTAACCCATAATTAGATAAATGATAAGCTAAGGCAGTTCCCTTAGCATTTTTTTTCCACCCCTTCTCAAAAATCTAGAGAAAACTCATCATCTTCTTCCTCCTTTGCTCAGATCTAGTTTTTTTGGGCTATATCTGAGCAAAGATTGTTTGTTTTAGGAGTTATTTAGTTATTTTGAATAAATTTCTTCGCTATTGGGGGATTTTATCTGCACTTTTGATATTGTTTCTTTATATATATTTTTTCGTGATTTGGTTTTCAAGATCAAATTATTCTTCAACAACATAATAAATCTAGGGTTTCTGGGCTTCTCGCTATGCATGAGTTTTTGGACAAATCACTCCTCTCTCTTAGGAATATCTCTTTTCAAGAAGAAAATCAATCAAAATGGTCGAACTATGATCTCGAATACCATTCCTTCTCCAATCTCTACATACAAGATTTGGGTGCTACCGTTGTGGATCGTTCTTTTTCTTCGCGATTTATTTTCGTTTTGCATCTATCATTGTATTTGTTTCGTGCTTATGTTGTACTTGTTTTTCTTAAAAACCATCATGTAAACGTTTCTTATTTGGAATGAAATACTAATGGTTTGACTATCAAAAAAAAAAAAAAAAATCTTCCCAATGACAACCCTCATAGATAAACTTATCTGGCCAAATACAAAAACTAAACTTATCTAGCCACATACAAAAACGGAAGATACACCACTATTTTATTATAGAAATGTCTTACCCAAACAGTAGATCAGTTCTATCACAACCTTTTACCAACCACCAACTTCTTATGGACTCTAGCATGTCTCCCCAAATTTTCATTTTTTTTTGTGGAAAACTATCAATGAAGGTCTACCAACCTATTTTATTCTAAATCATATCCAGCTCACCAAATCAAACCTCTGCACACAATGTAGCAATGATCCAGAAACTGCTCCACATATTCTTCTACATTGTCAAGTCGCCGTAACTTCTTGGGGCATCCTTCTCACCCACCTCCCAATCCAATCAAAGTGTACCCAAATTTCTCCAAATATTCTGACCCCCCAAACAACAATCCACTACTTTTACTCACAACATTTTTTCCCTAAATCATACTACTTTATTAATAAAGAAACTCAAGGAAAGTTACAGGACCACAAGTAAGGAAACTAAAAACAGGCCAACTACATAGGTAAAAAAAGAAACCTCACTAAAAGATACATGACTCATTTTCTTACTCATCTAAACCTGTAATACTCCACATTTGGCATCTCTATCCTAGCTAGAACAGTAGGTCTTCCAAGGCATACTTGTCTCTTACCTGTAACTAATGGAGCCCCTTTTTTGCCATTTTGTCAGCGGAGAATTTAGTCTCTCTAAAAACAATGACAAAAGACAATTGAGTTAATTTTACTAATTGCTTTTCTCCATCTCTTTTTTATGAACCAAGGAACTGCACCTTTAGTGAATTCTGTGATAATAATTTTTGAATCTGAATTAATTATAATATTCTTCAGCTCTCACTCCACTGCAGGCTCAACAACACAAACTACTGCATATGTCTCAACTACATAATTGATAGCAACAACAATTCCACCTTCCAATGTCCCTAACACCTGACACAAGTGATTTATGACCACTACACCAATGCCTGCAGCTCTAGGGTTTCCAATGGATGTACCATCACAACAGAATAAAGTATACCCTATATTACGTGGAATCCAATAACAAGTTGTAATCTTTTGAAACTTAATGTTCCTTGGTCTTAAATTGAAGAAGTGTATTACTTGATGGTCATAATATCGATTCCATTTATTACCCTTCATTCTTAGACCTTCCTCAAGGACTGTTTTTTTAATATTACACTTGAAGATTTGAAGGTTTGGCAAAGTGTTTCAAAAATTCTTTTATTCTTCTGAAACCAGAGATCTTTAATAACACAGCAAGATGTTGTAATCCAAACTTCTTTAACCAATGGGCTTTTAGATTTTGCATTTATCCAAATATCCTGAAATGACTTAGGAGGCCTAAAATCAAACACATGGCATAACCAGTTCCAGATTTCAATATTGAATTTGCAATCCCAAAGCAGGTGCTTCATACTATCTTGATTATCTTCACAAATACAGCATATGGATGTCATGTCATAACGCCTTTCTAGCATTCTTGTATCATCCACATAAATTCCTTGCACAACCTTCCAAACATTACTTGCTATGCTAGAATGTAAGAAGGAATTCCAAATAAATTTTGAACATTGCAGAATTGGTTCTCCGTATCTTAATATATTGACTGCAGAAGCATTAGTAAACTTACCTTTTACATCACCACTCTAGATCAAAATATCACGTCCACCTACAACTTCAGGTAACCTGTAAGGAAGAAGAAGTTGCTGCATTGCCATGGAATCATCCATACTCCATTATGAAGAATGTATGCTACCTTCATCTGGATGTTGTCTTTGACATAATCTATAACTCCATTATGTTGAATTAATGAAGAATCCCCAATCCAAGTATCAAACCATAAGGATATATCTTGACCATCACCCATACACCATCTGATATTTTCTTTTAGAGATTCCCAATCCCATTTTAGTCTTGACCAGACTGATGATAATTTCCAATTACTTGTCCATTGATTATTTTTATCCTTTAATTTTGCTTTAAAGAATAGATCCCATTCCTCACTGGAGTTAATGATCTTCCACATCATCTTCATTAATAGAGTTTTGTTTATAATTTCAAGCCTTTGAATTCCCAAACCTCCTTCTTGATAAGGTGTACAGACTTTCTTCCATGACATAGTTGTATATTTCATTGTTTCACCATCACCAGACCACAAGAAAGTTCTTATGATTTTTTCACATGCTTTAATTATTGAAACATGCCATCTATAAACAGCCATATTCTAAATGGAAATACTGCAAAGCACCAATTTGATGAGCACTAACCTGTCATGAAATGATATTAATTTTCCTTTCCAATAAGCTAACTTGTTTTGAAGCATTTCCACCATTGGCCAAACAGTTGCAACTTTAACTCTGCCAGCAGATAGAATTACTCCCAAATATTTTTCAGGGAACTTACTTAACTCCATATGAAAAAGTTCTTTAATCTGAACTTTCCTCACTTCAGATGTTTCATCAATGCACAATTTACTTTTGTCTCTATTGATATAATAGATGAGTATGATGGATTCCTTCTCTTTGGCCAGAACTTTTTTGGTACTCCTCCAACAACCATATTAGATGTTGAATACTTCTCTTTGTTCCATTACAGAATAAGAATACATTATATGGAAAAAATAGATGAGTATGATGGATTCCTTTCCTCACAACCATTGGTCTCTTCCCTCAGTTACCATTTTTTTTATGCATCTGCTTAATACACCTTCCATGAGAACAAAGAGAATTGGAGATAATGGATCTCCCTTCCTCAAACCTCTGCAAATTGAGAAGAAGCCATGTGGGACTCCATTTACCATAACTGAATTTTTTGCTAACTCAAAAAAAGTATGTAACCACCTACACCTAGAATTGGAGAAGCCATATAATTTGCTTAAATCTTGAAGAACAAAGTTTCAGCTAACAGAACCATAATCTTGAGAAATATCAAGCTTGAGACCAATGTTTCCTCCTTTTCTTTTCTTACTCATTTAATTAACCAATTCAAAAGATAATAAGATTTTCTCTTGAATACATCTTCCTTTTATATAAGAAACTTGCTGAGGTGAGATAAGTTTTATCATTAGTGTACTTATTCTAGTTGTGATGATCTTAGTGAAGATTTTGAAGCTTACATTGCTAAGACCAATTGGTCAGAATTGACTAGCTTTTCTAGCACCCTATAATTTTGAAAGTAGAACAAGAAAGTTAGAGTTTAAACCTTTATGTAAGAACTTTCTCCTCCAGTAGAATTGAATTGCATTCAATACATGATCTTGTATTATATGCCAACAAGCTCTATAAAAACAACCAAAAAAGCCATCAGGACCTGGAGAATAGAATAGACTTCTGAGTGATAGATAAGTTTTAGTCTCCACATACATTTTATTGATGAAGTTCCTCGAAGATCTCCTTAGTAGATCTTCGTCTTCAATCGATGAACGTCGTGAAGTCTAAATCTCAATTACACATGCTATCCTAATCCGAGACGTAGCTATAAGTAGACTAGAAATAAAGACTATAGTTTTGATCAACTAAACTGGACAAACCAGCTTGAGATAGAAATGCTTGCGAGTTCGGACGAGCAGTGCTCTAACAACCGTTATTTTTAAAATACATCAAAAAATCGCGTTTTTTCCCTTAACAACACGTCTTTTACCCGAAACGTGCTCACACCCATCAAAACACTTTGTAACGACCCGTGACTCATTTTTCGAACCTTGTTGTAAATCTCGAGAGAACATCGGTTATTCCTTAAAAATCCCGAATTGAATTCGTGTCCCATTTATAATTGCTAACTAGATCCACGAAAAAATTAAAAACAAATATCAATTAAAAAGCCCGCAAATTAATCATCGGTTATTCCTTAAAAAAACCCTAATTTGATCTGTGTGCCATTTATAATTGCTAACCGGGCGCGAATTAATCGTCGATTATTCCATAAAACCCGAATTGGATTTGTGTGCCATTTGTAATTGCTAACTAGTCCATGAATGGATTATAAACAAATAAAATGATTGACAATGTTTTCATGTGTATATATAATCAGTGAAATAAAATTTCCAAATTGTCCCTTGAGCTGAAAATTTGAAAGAAGAAAATAACAAACAATTTATATATATATATATCTAATACCCAAAGAATAATCTATTGATACGATGTAGAAATAGATTAATCGCGACTGGTTCCCCTCCAGGATGCTGGCCTAGTTGCTAGATGGGATAAAGTCAGTTTGGTGTTTTGCTTGTAATTTGGGTGAACTTAGAAATATGCAATTGATGGATTAGGTCGCTTCTGTTATTTCTGGACAAGGAGTAGCGTTTCGGTTAAGTGATCAGCGTAAAGCTTTTAGTTTATTTCCCTCTTTTATTTTAAAGTTTTTATTTTTGGTTTATCTTGATTCTTCATGGATTGTTCAATTTATGGTTTGTATATTGTAGTCTCTTCGTAGGAATTGGAGATTCCAGTTTTTTGATGGGATTCTGTTTTGTTGTTTCGATGGTTTTCTCGATAGCTGTTAGAAATGAAGTATATATATCTTATAGGTAGTTGTGATGTTTTTATGAAGATATATATTTTGGATTTAGATGATGGAGTTAATATATAGTTATTAGTTTGGTGGTGAAGATTTAATTTGTTTCCTTCCTTTTAACCCAAAGAAAAAGATGTTTTTCAATTGCATGGACTCTGTCATGTCTATCAAAAGTATAGCTTTTCTTGTGGAAAGCATTAATTGAAGGCCTTACAACCTTCAATAACAAAATTTTCCCCAATGCAAATCTAATCCGAAGACCGTCGCTCATGCGCTGCTCCTTTATTTTGCTACTTTAGATTCATGGCATACCATTCCAATTGTAACTGATGAATCTTTGGGTGTCATATACCATTGTGTAATAGGTCCTTGATTAGTTTAATAAAATTCACGCTTCAATAAAAAGTGATTGTCCCGATTCGGGACTCCGAATCCTAGTTAGTAATTCTCCGAATCATTCCCGAATGATTCACGAACGTATCCGAACTGACCGAATCCGAATGATACTTCCGAACTATTTGAACTCCGAACCTAGTTCCCGGATTATATGGACCTCACGAATGATTTGCGAACATATCCGAACTGACCGAATCCGAATGGTATTTCCGAACTAGAACTTTGTTTGATTTTTGTATATACTTTATATTTAAATACAATTATTCCGCTAAAATTTTATATTGGTAGTTGTTTAACCAGTGTTTATGTGTTCATTTTTGTTTAAAAGTCTATAAACT
Source organism: Papaver somniferum (assembly GCF_003573695.1). Lineage (NCBI taxonomy): Eukaryota > Viridiplantae > Streptophyta > Magnoliopsida > Ranunculales > Papaveraceae > Papaver > Papaver somniferum. The sequence continues at coordinate 226,643,194 of NC_039358.1, forward strand.
AGTTTTTTAATACACTTATGCAATTAAATTGTTTACTTCTTGTTAAGTAATCACGCTAAAATATTTTGTTCCATCTTATAAATCATATACAAATAAAATTAGTCTCGTAATAAGGTCATAATACTTATCAATTTATCATATATTTAAGCCGAATTTTAAGTGCCGAACTCACATTTATAAAACGAATATGCACGTACGTATGCCGTTCCGAACTACTGTCCGAACAACGAACCGTTGACCGGATTTTTGACCGAATCCAAGCTATCCGAATCCGTATAATTCTCGTACGTATACCGTCCCGAACTACTACCCGTACCCCAAATTACGAACTAGGCTCCCAATATATATACGCGGACTTATTATGGGCTCAGATTCAATCCAATGAGTCCAATCCAGCCCAACTAGCAAGTGCAATTCTCCGGTACTTTGCTATGGAACATGCTAACTTTTCAGAATGCGATTACTGTACAACTAGTTTGCAAATATGACAATTAAATATATTAAAATTAAGTATTATTATTTTACAACGCCGGAGCAGTCGATCAAATGTGGCTTAGAAACAACATTGCACGTCGAAGCAATCAATTAAATGTGGCTTAGAACAACATTGCTCAAATACACAACCGACATACTGAACATGCTTTGAAAAACAATAATTTCTTTTGACATAAAGAATGCTTTTTTATACCAAAAAGACATATGGGATACATTTTTGTGCATTAATTAGGTGAATTGTCGATGATAGTAAACATAACTTCTATTGTCGATGATAGTAAACATCTTTCATATGGCATAGATATCTTAGAATTTTTTTTCCAGATACCCGATTTGCTATTGATTTTTTTTTTTTTAAGGTTCCCCATATCCAAGTTGCTAATGCTTATAAAATTCTTTAATCATTACAACCACCCCAATCCATTCACCAAAGTCGGGAAGAATAAAACAAAAATTGAGGTGTTGTCCACCAATTTTAGGTGTTGATGACCTGTGTAATTAAGTATAGGGAATAAAAAATGTAATTATTTTAAGCATAACAGTCAATCAGCGAGTGGCTTTTCATTAATCGGGAATATTGCCATCAATTAAAAACTTTGCCAAGTGTGCTCACCAAAACTTATATTTCAAAAAAGATTTATTTCGAGGGTTCCATCACCGTTCAATGTGGGAGATTTATTTATTTACGTCTTTTTAGAAAATTAAGCTTTAAAATTAAAATTAGATTAAATAATAGAAAATAATGCAATTCCAATAACTTTTACATAAATTATAAAATTATTTAACAAAAAAAATTCAATGTCCAATAATAAACGAACAAAGTAGCCAAGGGTTAAAGATCTACATGTTGTAAAACATCACATAATTCGACGAACTCTAGATAAAGTGGGAGTTAGAGATCATCAATAAGGGATTTCTTATTTTTATCCAAGACTTGTATCATTTGATGATGCCATGTGACCAATGTATTCATAACTATAACTATGTATACCAAAAAAATATTCATAATTAAATAATAGAAAATAATGCAATTACAAATTATAAGTAGTTCTTTTGCGCGAATAACTACAAGCTTGTCAATCATCCTGATTCGCAAATTCTTCCTCAAACTCGATGGAAAACGAGAAAAGAATGGAAGGTGACCTCACGTTCAATAAAGAATAGTTTTTTTTAGCCGAATAAAAAATTGAGTATGATTCAGATGTCAAGTCAAACTGAAACAAATAAGGTGTCAATTAGTCGGTAAATACTTGTCTCGAATAGAGTTGAAATATATAATTTGATGTAGGTCTAGTGGAAGAGAGCAAACACACTTCCTCCCTTCTAGTTATGGGTATTTTTTTTTATTGCTTAAGTTGAAGTTTTTTTCTTCAAAAGAGGTGAAAGAATAATCAGGAATTTGTATATGGTCTAAATACCTATATGTGAAAACTACAATTATTTTTAAATTGGATGAATTGCAGAGCGTGGACTTGGTATACGAGATCCATAGATCTTTATTTATGAAATTAGTTTGGAGAATGTAAAATAGTGATGATTAGTGGTCCAG